>NC_134701.1:1600000-1620000 GCF_043290135.1 Rhipicephalus microplus | reverse complement strand
GGTTAGGTTAGGTTAGGTTAGTTTAGGCTAGGTAGCGTCGTGAAACTACCAAAAACGACGTCATCTAAAGAGATAGTGTTGTTTTATTGCGAGTATTAAACTGCGATAGGTGAAATGTTGTAAAAGCACACAAAACGGCATGAACAAGCCAAATACTGCGTGTTCTACAGTTACAAGTGCGAAACTGCTATATTGTGATATTCTCGTTAAAGCGCATGCAAGCATCGTGAAACCTTAAAGAACAATGTCATTTAGCGAGATACAGCGTTCTGTACTGCAATAAGTTGGTGAAAAACTGTGAGGTTATGCAAATATCGTAATTGTGAACGAAACAGTGTAACAGAGCGTTTTTCAATACAAGTACGAATGTTAGGTTAGGTTAAGATATGAACCGTCGTAAAACCGCATTAAACAATGTCACTTATTGAGATGCAGTGTTTTTCACCATTACAAGTCGGGAACTGCGATATCTAATGTGAAAGCGCTTGCAAACGTCATTAGGTTAGGTTAGGTTAGGTTAGGTTAGGTTAGGTTACGTTAGGTTAGGTTTGGTTGGGTTAGGTTAGGTTATGTTAGGTTAGGTTAGGTTAGGTTAGGTTAGGTTAAGATATGAACCGCGCTAAAACGGCATTAAACAATGTCACTTAGTGAGATGCAGTGTTTTTCACCTTTACAAGTTGGGAACTGCGATATCTAATGTGAAAGCGCTTGAAACCGTCGTAATGTTGTAGAAAGCAATGTAAAGTAGCGAGTAAAACGTTTTCTAACGATAGAAGTGCGAAGGTTATGTTAGGTTGAGTTATGTTAGTTTAAGCTAGGTAGCGTCGTGAAACCACAAAAAACGACGTCATCTAACGAGATAGTGTTGTTTATTGCGAGTACGAAACTGCGATAGGTGAAATGTTGTGAAAGCACACAAAACGGCATGAACAAGCCAAATACTGCGTGTTGTACCGTTACAAGTGCGAAACTGCTATGTTGTGACATTCTCGGTAAAGCGCATGCAAGTATCGTGAAACCTTAAAGAACAATGTCATTTAGCGAGATACAGCGTTCTGTACTGCAATAAGTTGGTGAAAAACTGTGAGGTTATGCAAATATCGTATATGTGAACGAAACAGTGTAATAGAGCGTTTTTCAATACAAGTACGAATGTTAGGTTAGGTTAAGATATGAACCGTCGTAAAACCGCATTAAACAATGTCACTTAGTGAGATGCAGTGTTTTTCACCATTACAAGTCGGGAACTGCGATATCTAATGTGAAAGCGCTTGCAAACGTCATCAGGTTAGGTTAGGTTAGGTTAGGTTAGGTTAGGTTAGGTTAGGTTAAGATATGAACCGCGCTAAAACGGCATTAAACAATGTCACTTAGTGAGATGCAGTGTTTTTCACCTTTACAAGTTGGGAACTGCGATATCTAATGTGAAAGCGCTTGAAACCGTCGTAATGTTGTAGAAAGCAATGTAAAGTAGCGAGTAAAACGTTTTCTAACGATAGAAGTGTGAAGGTTATGTTAGGTTGAGTTATGTTAGTTTAAGCTAGGTAGCGTCGTGAAACCACCAAAAACGACGTCATCTAACGAGATAGTGTTGTTTATTGCGAGTACGAAACTGCGATAGGTGAAATGTTGTGAAAGCACACAAAACGGCATGAACAAGCCAAATACTGCGTGTTGTACCGTTACAAGTGCGAAACTGCTATGTTGTGACATTCTCGGTAAAGCGCATGCAAGTATCGTGAAACCTTAAAGAACGATGTCATTTAGCGAGATACAGCGTTCTGTACTGTAATAAGTTGGTGAGAAACTGTGAGGTCAAGCAAATATCGTAATTGTGAACGAAACAGTGTAATTGAGCGTCTTTAGATACAAGTGCGAATGTTAGGTTAGGTTGACATATCAACCATCGTAAAACCGCATTAAACAATGTCACTTAGTGAGATGTAGTGTTTTCAACATTACAAGTCGGGAACTACAATATCTAATGTGAAAGCGCATGAAACCGTCGTAATCTTGTAGAAAACATTGTAAAGTTGCGAGTAAAACGTTTTCTAACGATAGAAGTGTGAAGGGTAGGTTAGGTTAGGTTAGTTTAGGCTAGGTAGCGTCGTGAAACTACCAAAAACGACGTCATCTAAAGAGATAGTGTTGTTTTATTGCGAGTATTAAACTGCGATAGGTGAAATGTGAAAGCACACAAAACGGCATGAACAAGCCAAATACTGCGTGTTCTACCGTTACAAGTGCGAAACTGCTATATTGTGATATTCTCGTTAAAGCGCATGCAAGCATCGTGAAACCTTAAAGAACAATGTCATTTAGCGAGATACAGCGTTCTGTACTGCAATAAGTTGGTGAAAAACTGTGAGGTTATGCAAATATCGTAATTGTGAACGAAACAGTGTAATAGAGCGTTTTTCAATACAAGTACGAATGTTAGGTTAGGTTAAGATATGAACCGTCGTAAAACCGCATTAAACAATGTCACTTAGTGAGATGCAGTGTTTTTCACCATTACAAGTCGGGAACTGCGATATCTGATGTGAAAGCGCTTGCAAACGTCGTTAGGTTAGGTTAGGTTAGGTTAGGTTAGGTTAGGTTAGGTTACGTTAGGTTAGGTTTGGTTAGGTTAGGTTAGGTTAGGTTAGGTTATATTAGGTTGGGTTAGGTTAGGTTAGGTTACGTTAGGTTAAGGTATGAACCGTCGTAAAACCGTAATAAACAATGTCACTTAGTGAGATCCAGTGTTTTTCACCTTTACAAGTTGGGAACTGCGATATCTAATGTGAAAGCGCTTGCAACCGTCGTTAGGTTAGGTTAGGTTAGGTTAGGTTAGGTTTGGTTAGGTTAGGTTAGGTTAGGTTAGGTTAGATTAGGTTAGGTTGGATTGAGTTGGGTTAGGTTAGGTTAGGTTAGGTTAGGTTGGGTTAGGTTAGGTTAGGTTAGGTTAGGTTAGGTTAGGTTACGTTAGGTTAGGTTAGGTTAGGTTACGTTAGGTTAAGTTAGGTTAGGTAAGGATAATTTGGTTAGGTTAGGTAAGGTTAGGTTAGGTTAGGTTAGGTTGGGTTGGGTGTTGTTGGGTTGGGTTGGGTTAGGTTGGGTTAGGTTAGGTTATGTTACGTTAGGCTAGGTTAGGTTAGGTTAGGTTACGTTAGGTAATGTTAGGTTAGGTTAGGTTACGTTAGGTTAGGTTAGGTCAGGTAAGGTTAGGTTACGTTAGAATAGGTTAGGTTAGGTTACGTTAGGTTAGGTTAAGTTAGGTTAGGTTAGGTTTGGTTAGGTTAGCTTAGGTTAAGATATGAACCGCGCTAAAACGGCATTAAACAATGTCACTTAGTGAGATGCAGTGTTTTTCACCTTTACAAGTTGGGAACTGCGATATCTAATGTGAAAGCGCTTGAAACCGTCGTAATGTTGTAGAAAGCAATGTAAAGTAGCGAGTAAAACGTTTTCTAACGATAGAAGTGTGAAGGTTATGTTAGGTTGAGTTATGTTAGTTTAAGCTATGTAGCGTCGTGAGACCACCAAAAAGGACGTTAACTAACGAGATAGCGTTGTTTTATTGCATGTACGTAACTGCAATAGGTGAAATGTTCTGAAAGTACACAAAACGGCTTGAACAAGCCAGATACTGCGTGTTGTACCGTTACAAGTGCGAAACTGCTATAATGTGATATTCTTGTTAAAGCGCATGCAAGCATCGTGAAACCTTAAAGAACGATGTCATTTAGCGAGATACAGCGTTCTGTACTGCAATAAGTTGGTGAAAAACTGTGAGGTTATGCAAATATCGTAATTGTGAACGAAACAGTGTAATAGAGCGTTTTTCCATACAAGTACGAATGTTAGGTTAGGTTAAGATATGAACCGTCGTAAAACCGCATTAAACAATGTCACTTAGTGAGATGCAGTGTTTTTCACCATTACAAGTCGGGAACTGCGATATCTAATGTGAAAGCGCTTGCAAACGTCGTTAGGTTAGGTTAGGTTAGGTTAGGTTAGGTTAGGTTAGGTTACGTTAGGTTAGGTTTGGTTAGGTTAGGTTAGGTTTGGTTATATTAGGTTAGGTTGGGTTAGGTTAGGTTAGGTTAGGTTAGGTTAAGATATGAACCGCGCTAAAACCGCATTAAACAATGTCACTTAGTGAGATGCAGTGTTTTTCACCTTTACAAGTTGGGAACTGCGATATCTAATGTGAAATCGCTTGAAACCGTCGTAATGTTGTAGAAAGCAATGTAAAGTAGCGAGTAAAACGTTTTCTAACGATAGAAGTGCGAAGGTTATGTTAGGTTGAGTTATGTGAGTTTAAGCTAGGTAGCGTCGTGAAACCACCAAAAACGACGTCATCTAACGAGATAGTGTTGTTTATTGCGAGTACGAAACTGCGATAGGTGAAATGTTGTGAAAGCACACAAAACGGCATGAACAAGCCAAATACTGCGTGTTGTACCGTTACAAGTGCGAAACTGCTATGTTGTGACATTCTCGGTAAAGCGCATGCAAGTATCGTGAAACCTTAAAGAACGATGTCATTTAGCGAGATACAGCGTTCTGTACTGTAATAAGTTGGTGAGAAACTGTGAGGTCAAGCAAATATCGTAATTGTGAACGAAACAGTGTAATTGAGCGTCTTTAGATACAAGTGCGAATGTTAGGTTAGGTTGACATATCAACCATCGTAAAACCGCATTAAACAATGTCACTTAGTGAGATGTAGTGTTTTCAACATTACAAGTCGGGAACTACGATATCTAATGTGAAAGCGCATGAAACCGTCGTAATCTTGTAGAAAACATTGTAAAGTTGCGAGTAAAACGTTTTCTAACGATAGAAGTGTGAAGGTTAGGTTAGGTTAGGTTAGTTTAGGCTAGGTAGCGTCGTGAAACTACCAAAAACGACGTCATCTAAAGAGATAGTGTTGTTTTATTGCGAGTAATAAACTGCGATAGGTGAAATGTGAAAGCACACAAAACGGCATGAACAAGCCAAATACTGCGTGTTCTACCGTTACAAGTGCGAAACTGCTATATTGTGATATTCTCGTTAAAGCGCATGCAAGCATCGTGAAACCTTAAAGAACAATGTCATTTAGCGAGATACAGCGTTCTGTACTGCAATAAGTTGGTGAAAAACTGTGAGGTTATGGAAATATCGTAATTGTGAACGAAACAGTGTAATAGAGCGTTTTTCAATACAAGTACGAATGTTAGGTTAGGTTAAGATATGAGCCGTCGTAAAACCGCATTAAACAATGTCACTTAGTGAGATGCAGTGTTTTTCACCATTACAAGTCGGGAACTGCGATATCTGATGTGAAAGCGCTTGCAAACGTCGTTAGGTTAGGTTAGGTTAGGTTAGGTTAGGTTACGTTAGGTTAGGTTTGGTTAGGTTAGGTTAGGTTAGGTTACGTTATATTAGGTTGGGTTAGGTTAGGTTAGGTTACGTTAGGTTAAGGTATGAACCGTCGTAAAACCGTAATAAACAATGTCACTTAGTGAGATCCAGTGTTTTTCACCTTTACAAGTTGGGAACTGCGATAGCTAATGTGAAAGCGCTTGCAACCGTCGTTAGGTTAGGTTAGGTTAGGTTAGGTTAGGTTTGGTTAGGTTAGGTTAGGTTAGGTTAGGTTAGATTAGGTTAGGTTGGATTGAGTTGGGTTAGGTTAGGTTAGGTTAGGTTAGGTTGGGTTAGGTTAGGTTAGGTTAGGTTAGGTTAGGTTAGGTTACGTTAGGTTAGGTTAGGTTACGTTAGGTTAGGTTAGGTTAGGTAAGGATAATTTGGTTAGGTTAGGTAAGGTTAGGTTAGGTTAGGTTAGGTTGGGTTGGGTGTTGTTGGGTTGGGTTGGGTTGGGTTAGGTTGGGTTAGGTTAGGTTATGTTACGTTAGGCTAGGTTAGGTTAGGTTAGGTTACGTTAGGTAATGTTAGGTTAGGTTAGGTTACGTTAGGTTAGGTTAGGTCAGGTAAGGTTAGGTTACGTTAGAATAGGTTAGGTTAGGTTAGGTTACGTTAGGTTAGGTTAAGTTAGGTTAGGTTAGGTTTGGTTAGGTTAGGTTAGGTTAGCTTAGGTTAGGTTAGATTGGGTTGGGTTGGGTTAGGTTGGGTTAGGTTAGGTTAGGTTAGGTTGGGTTAGGTTAGTTTAGGTTAGGTTAGGTTAGGTTGGGTTGGGTCGGGTTGGGTTAGGTTAGGTTAGGTTAGGTAAGGTTAGGTTAGGTTAGGTTACGTTAGGTTAAGGTATGAACCATCGTAAAACCGCATTAAACAATGTCACTTAGTGAGATGCAGTGTTTTTCACCTTTACAAGTTGGGAACTGCGATATCTAATGTGAAAGCGCTTGAAACCGTCGTAATGTTGTAGAAAGCAATGTAAAGTAGCGAGTAAAACGTTTTCTAACGATAGAAGTGCGAAGGTTAGGTTAGGTTAGGTTAGTTTAGGCTAGGTAGCGTCGTGAAACTACCAAAAACGACGTCATCTAAAGAGATAGTGTTGTTTTATTGCGAGTATTAAACTGCGATAGGTGAAATGTAAAAGCACACAAAACGGCATGAACAAGCCAAATACTGCGTGTTCTACAGTTACAAGTGCGAAACTGCTATATTGTGATATTCTCGTTAAAGCGCATGCAAGCATCGTGAAACCTTAAAGAACAATGTCATTTAGCGAGATACAGCGTTCTGTACTGCAATAAGTTGGTGAAAAACTGTGAGGTTATGCAAATATCGTAATTGTGAACGAAACAGTGTAACAGAGCGTTTTTCAATACAAGTACGAATGTTAGGTTAGGTTAAGATATGAACCGTCGTAAAACCGCATTAAACAATGTCACTTAGTGAGATGCAGTGTTTTTCACCTTTACAAGTTGGGAACTGCGATATCTAATGTGAAAGCGCTTGAAACCGTCGTAATGTTGTAGAAAGCAATGTAAAGTAGCGAGTAAAACGTTTTCTAACGATAGAAGTGCGAAGGTTATGTTAGGTTGAGTTATGTTAGTTTAAGCTAGGTAGCGTCGTGAAACCACAAAAAACGACGTCATCTAACGAGATAGTGTTGTTTATTGCGAGTACGAAACTGCGATAGGTGAAATGTTGTGAAAGCACACAAAACGGCATGAACAAGCCAAATACTGCGTGTTGTACCGTTACAAGTGCGAAACTGCTATGTTGTGACATTCTCGGTAAAGCGCATGCAAGTATCGTGAAACCTTAAAGAACAATGTCATTTAGCGAGATACAGCGTTCTGTACTGCAATAAGTTGGTGAAAAACTGTGAGGTTATGCAAATATCGTATATGTGAACGAAACAGTGTAATAGAGCGTTTTTCAATACAAGTACGAATGTTAGGTTAGGTTAAGATATGAACCGTCGTAAAACCGCATTAAACAATGTCACTTAGTGAGATGCAGTGTTTTTCACCATTACAAGTCGGGAACTGCGATATCTAATGTGAAAGCGCTTGCAAACGTCATCAGGTTAGGTTAGGTTAGGTTAGGTTAGGTTAGGTTAGGTTAAGATATGAACCGCGCTAAAACGGCATTAAACAATGTCACTTAGTGAGATGCAGTGTTTTTCACCTTTACAAGTTGGGAACTGCGATATCTAATGTGAAAGCGCTTGAAACCGTCGTAATGTTGTAGAAAGCAATGTAAAGTAGCGAGTAAAACGTTTTCTAACGATAGAAGTGTGAAGGTTATGTTAGGTTGAGTTATGTTAGTTTAAGCTAGGTAGCGTCGTGAAACCACCAAAAACGACGTCATCTAACGAGATAGTGTTGTTTATTGCGAGTACGAAACTGCGATAGGTGAAATGTTGTGAAAGCACACAAAACGGCATGAACAAGCCAAATACTGCGTGTTGTACCGTTACAAGTGCGAAACTGCTATGTTGTGACATTCTCGGTAAAGCGCATGCAAGTATCGTGAAACCTTAAAGAACGATGTCATTTAGCGAGATACAGCGTTCTGTACTGTAATAAGTTGGTGAGAAACTGTGAGGTCAAGCAAATATCGTAATTGTGAACGAAACAGTGTAATTGAGCGTCTTTAGATACAAGTGCGAATGTTAGGTTAGGTTGACATATCAACCATCGTAAAACCGCATTAAACAATGTCACTTAGTGAGATGTAGTGTTTTCAACATTACAAGTCGGGAACTACAATATCTAATGTGAAAGCGCATGAAACCGTCGTAATCTTGTAGAAAACATTGTAAAGTTGCGAGTAAAACGTTTTCTAACGATAGAAGTGTGAAGGGTAGGTTAGGTTAGGTTAGTTTAGGCTAGGTAGCGTCGTGAAACTACCAAAAACGACGTCATCTAAAGAGATAGTGTTGTTTTATTGCGAGTATTAAACTGCGATAGGTGAAATGTGAAAGCACACAAAACGGCATGAACAAGCCAAATACTGCGTGTTCTACCGTTACAAGTGCGAAACTGCTATATTGTGATATTCTCGTTAAAGCGCATGCAAGCATCGTGAAACCTTAAAGAACAATGTCATTTAGCGAGATACAGCGTTCTGTACTGCAATAAGTTGGTGAAAAACTGTGAGGTTATGCAAATATCGTAATTGTGAACGAAACAGTGTAATAGAGCGTTTTTCAATACAAGTACGAATGTTAGGTTAGGTTAAGATATGAACCGTCGTAAAACCGCATTAAACAATGTCACTTAGTGAGATGCAGTGTTTTTCACCATTACAAGTCGGGAACTGCGATATCTGATGTGAAAGCGCTTGCAAACGTCGTTAGGTTAGGTTAGGTTAGGTTACGTTAGGTTAGGTTTGGTTAGGTTAGGTTAGGTTAGGTTAGGTTATATTAGGTTGGGTTAGGTTAGGTTAGGTTACGTTAGGTTAAGGTATGAACCGTCGTAAAACCGTAATAAACAATGTCACTTAGTGAGATCCAGTGTTTTTCACCTTTACAAGTTGGGAACTGCGATATCTAATGTGAAAGCGCTTGCAACCGTCGTTAGGTTAGGTTAGGTTAGGTTAGGTTAGGTTTGGTTAGGTTAGGTTAGGTTAGGTTAGATTAGGTTAGGTTGGATTGAGTTGGGTTAGGTTAGGTTAGGTTAGGTTAGGTTGGGTTAGGTTAGGTTAGGTTAGGTTAGGTTAGGTTAGGTTACGTTAGGTTAGGTTAGGTTAGGTTACGTTAGGTTAGGTTAGGTTAGGTAAGGATAATTTGGTTAGGTTAGGTAAGGTTAGGTTAGGTTAGGTTAGGTTGGGTTGGGTGTTGTTGGGTTGGGTTGGGTTAGGTTGGGTTAGGTTAGGTTATGTTACGTTAGGCTAGGTTAGGTTAGGTTAGGTTACGTTAGGTAATGTTAGGTTAGGTTAGGTTACGTTAGGTTAGGTTAGGTCAGGTAAGGTTAGGTTACGTTAGAATAGGTTAGGTTAGGTTACGTTAGGTTAGGTTAAGTTAGGTTAGGTTAGGTTTGGTTAGGTTAGCTTAGGTTAAGATATGAACCGCGCTAAAACGGCATTAAACAATGTCACTTAGTGAGATGCAGTGTTTTTCACCTTTACAAGTTGGGAACTGCGATATCTAATGTGAAAGCGCTTGAAACCGTCGTAATGTTGTAGAAAGCAATGTAAAGTAGCGAGTAAAACGTTTTCTAACGATAGAAGTGTGAAGGTTATGTTAGGTTGAGTTATGTTAGTTTAAGCTAGGTAGCGTCGTGAAACCACCAAAAACGACGTCATCTAACGAGATAGTGTTGTTTATTGCGAGTACGAAACTGCGATAGGTGAAATGTTGTGAAAGCACACAAAACGGCATGAACAAGCCAAATACTGCGTGTTGTACCGTTACAAGTGCGAAACTGCTATGTTGTGACATTCTCGGTAAAGCGCATGCAAGTATCGTGAAACCTTAAAGAACGATGTCATTTAGCGAGATACAGCGTTCTGTACTGTAATAAGTTGGTGAAAAACTGTGAGGTTATGCAAATATCGTATATGTGAACGAAACAGTGTAATAGAGCGTTTTTCAATACAAGTACGAATGTTAGGTTAGGTTAAGATATGAACCGTCGTAAAACCGCATTAAACAATGTCACTTAGTGAGATGCAGTGTTTTTCACCATTACAAGTCGGGAACTGCGATATCTAATGTGAAAGCGCTTGCAAACGTCATCAGGTTAGGTTAGGTTAGGTTAGGTTAGGTTAGGTTAGGTTAGGTTAAGATATGAACCGCGCTAAAACGGCATTAAACAATGTCAGTGAGATGCAGTGTTTTTCACCTTTACAAGTTGGGAACTGCGATATCTAATGTGAAAGCGCTTGAAACCGTCGTAATGTTGTAGAAAGCAATGTAAAGTAGCGAGTAAAACGTTTTCTAACGATAGAAGTGTGAAGGTTATGTTAGGTTGAGTTATGTTAGTTTAAGCTAGGTAGCGTCGTGAAACCACCAAAAACGACGTCATCTAACGAGATAGTGTTGTTTATTGCGAGTACGAAACTGCGATAGGTGAAATGTTGTGAAAGCACACAAAACGGCATGAACAAGCCAAATACTGCGTGTTGTACTGTTACAAGTGCGAAACTGCTATGTTGTGACATTCTCGGTAAAGCGCATGCAAGTATCGTGAAACCTTAAAGAACGATGTCATTTAGCGAGATACAGCGTTCTGTACTGTAATAAGTTGGTGAGAAACTGTGAGGTCAAGCAAATATCGTAATTGTGAACGAAACAGTGTAATTGAGCGTCTTTAGATACAAGTGCGAATGTTAGGTTAGGTTGACATATCAACCATCGTAAAACCGCATTAAACAATGTCACTTAGTGAGATGTAGTGTTTTCAACATTACAAGTCGGGAACTACAATATCTACTGTGAAAGCGCATGAAACCGTCGTAATCTTGTAGAAAACATTGTAAAGTTGCGAGTAAAACGTTTTCTAACGATAGAAGTGTGAAGGGTAGGTTAGGTTAGGTTAGTTTAGGCTAGGTAGCGTCGTGAAACTACCAAAAACGACGTCATCTAAAGAGATAGTGTTGTTTTATTGCGAGTATTAAACTGCGATAGGTGAAATGTGAAAGCACACAAAACGGCATGAACAAGCCAAATACTGCGTGTTCTACCGTTACAAGTGCGAAACTGCTATATTGTGATATTCTCGTTAAAGCGCATGCAAGCATCGTGAAACCTTAAAGAACAATGTCATTTAGCGAGATACAGCGTTCTGTACTGCAATAAGTTGGTGAAAAACTGTGAGGTTATGCAAATATCGTAATTGTGAACGAAACAGTGTAATAGAGCGTTTTTCAATACAAGTACGAATGTTAGGTTAGGTTAAGAAATGAACCGTCGTAAAACCGCATTAAACAATGTCACTTAGTGAGATGCAGTGTTTTTCACCATTACAAGTCGGGAACTGCGATATCTGATGTGAAAGCGCTTGCAAACGTCGTTAGGTTAGGTTAGGTTAGGTTAGGTTAGGTTACGTTAGGTTAGGTTTGGTTAGGTTAGGTTAGGTTAGGTTACGTTATATTAGGTTGGGTTTGGTTAGGTTAGGTTACGTTAGGTTAAGGTATGAACCGTCGTAAAACCGTAATAAACAATGTCACTTAGTGAGATCCAGTGTTTTTCACCTTTACAAGTTGGGAACTGCGATAGCTAATGTGAAAGCGCTTGCAACCGTCGTTAGGTTAGGTTAGGTTAGGTTAGGTTAGGTTAGGTTTGGTTAGGTTAGGTTAGGTTAGGTTAGGTTAGATTAGGTTAGGTTGGATTGAGTTGGGTTAGGTTAGGTTAGGTTAGGTTAGGTTGGGTTAGGTTAGGTTAGGTTAGGTTAGGTTAGGTTAGGTTAGGTTACGTTAGGTTAGGTTAGGTTACGTTAGGTTAGGTTAGGTTAGGTAAGGATAATTTGGTTAGGTTAGGTAAGGTTAGGTTAGGTTAGGTTAGGTTGGGTTGGGTGTTGTTGGGTTGGGTTGGGTTGGGTTAGGTTGGGTTAGGTTAGGTTATGTTACGTTAGGCTAGGTTAGGTTAGGTTAGGTTACGTTAGGTAATGTTAGGTTAGGTTAGGTTACGTTAGGTTAGGTTAGGTCAGGTAAGGTTAGGTTACGTTAGAATAGGTTAGGTTAGGTTAGGTTACGTTAGGTTAGGTTAAGTTAGGTTAGGTTAGGTTTGGTTAGGTTAGGTTAGGTTAGCTTAGGTTAGGTTAGATTGGGTTGGGTTGGGTTAGGTTGGGTTAGGTTAGGTTAGGTTAGGTTGGGTTAGGTTAGTTTAGGTTAGGTTAGGTTAGGTTGGGTTGGGTCGGGTTGGGTTAGGTTAGGTTAGGTTAGGTAAGGTTAGGTTAGGTTAGGTTACGTTAGGTTAAGGTATGAACCATCGTAAAACCGCATTAAACAATGTCACTTAGTGAGATGCAGTGTTTTTCACCTTTACAAGTTGGGAACTGCGATATCTAATGTGAAAGCGCTTGAAACCGTCGTAATGTTGTAGAAAGCAATGTAAAGTAGCGAGTAAAACGTTTTCTAACGATAGAAGTGCGAAGGTTAGGTTAGGTTAGGTTAGTTTAGGCTAGGTAGCGTCGTGAAACTACCAAAAACGACGTCATCTAAAGAGATAGTGTTGTTTTATTGCGAGTATTAAACTGCGATAGGTGAAATGTTGTAAAAGCACACAAAACGGCATGAACAAGCCAAATACTGCGTGTTCTACAGTTACAAGTGCGAAACTGCTATATTGTGATATTCTCGTTAAAGCGCATGCAAGCATCGTGAAACCTTAAAGAACAATGTCATTTAGCGAGATACAGCGTTCTGTACTGCAATAAGTTGGTGAAAAACTGTGAGGTTATGCAAATATCGTAATTGTGAACGAAACAGTGTAACAGAGCGTTTTTCAATACAAGTACGAATGTTAGGTTAGGTTAAGATATGAACCGTCGTAAAACCGCATTAAACAATGTCACTTAGTGAGATGCAGTGTTTTTCACCATTACAAGTCGGGAACTGCGATATCTAATGTGAAAGCGCTTGCAAACGTCATTAGGTTAGGTTAGGTTAGGTTAGGTTAGGTTAGGTTAGGTTAGGTTAGGTTAAGATATTGTTACGGGAGAATAACTTTACTTTATAAAACGAGGAATAAACTCGGTGGTGGACAAGATGGCGCCCAGTTGGCTCACAGATCTGACAACATCGTCCTCCTCTTTGTCTTCTTCGTCGTTCTCATCCTACCGTTACATGATTTCCCCGGCGGCTGGAGCACCGACCCGGTGCTAATCAGGAGGCACTGGAGTAATACGGTTTGAGTCGCGTAACATGCACTACGTCAGTGTGAGGGTGAAGGATGGCGGGGTCCGTAGGGGTGATTTCGTATGTGACGTCAGTTACTTGGCGTAAGATACGGTAGGGACCTGAATAGCGTGGGAGTAACTTCTCCGAAAGTCCAACGCGGCGCGAGGGGAACCATAACAGAACGAGATCTCCGGGTGTGAAGTGGACGTCACGATGGCGGGCGTCGTATACGCTCTTCTGATTGTCCTGGGAGTCCAGTAAGCGTCGTCGAGCAACTTGGCGTGCCGCTTGGGCCTTCATTATTGCATCACGAGCGTACTGAGACTTGTCATTTAGTCCGGCCGGCAGGAGGGTGTCGAAAGGTAGCGCAGGGTCACGGCCGAACAACAGAAAAAAAGGAGAGAACCCAGCGGTGTCGTGTCTGGAAGAATTGTACGCGAATGTTACAAACGGTAACGTAGTGTCCCAGTCGCGGTGATCGGCGGAGACATACATGGAGAGCATGTCCGTGAGAGTGCGATTGAGGCGCTCCGTTAGACCATTTGTTTGTGGATGGTAAGCAGTCGAGAGCTTGTGTTTAGTGGCGCAGGAGCGGAGGAGGTCATCAACCACTTTGGAAAGGAAGTAGCTGCCTCGGTCGGTAAGGAGTTGTCGAGGGGCGCCATGATGTAAGATGACGTCCTCCAGAAGGAAATCGGCCACGTCAGTTGCACAGCTGGTTGGAAGGGCCCGTGTGATCGCGTATCGGGTAGCATAATCGGTTGCTACTGCAATCCACCGATTACCCGCAGCTGACGTAGGAAAAGGGCCAAGCAGGTCCACGCCAACACGGTAGAATGGGTCTTGTGGGATGTGCAGTGGCTGAAGACGTCCGGCCGGAGGGGCATTTGGTTTTTTCCGTCGTTGACAAGGGTCGCAGGCTGCAATATAACGGCAGACGTCGCGGTACATGCCAGGCCAGAAGAAGCGCCGGCGAACTCTGTCGTAGGTCCGTGACACGCCGAGGTGACCCGCTGTAGGTGCATCATGAAGCTGGGCGAGAACAGTGTGACGCAATTGAATGGGAACGACGAGTAGTCTTTCGGGGCCGTCAGGACGCATATTGCAACGGTACAATACACCATCATGTATTTCAAACATTCGAAGGGAAGGGTCGGGCCTTACCGATGTGAGCCTTCGGATAATACCGTCCAAGAAAGTATCTCGTCGCTGCTCGATTCCAATGTCATGAAACGCGGATAGAGAGAAAACGTCGATAGGAAGGGTGGTTTTAGAGGAGTCGCCGTCTGGAGGGTCGACAGGATACCGGGACAAGCAGTCCGCATCTTGATGCAGGCGGCCGGTTTTATACAGGACTGAGTAATCAAATTCTTGAAGGCGCAGCGCCCAACGGCCAAGACGGCCTGAAGGGTCTTTAAGGGACGAAAGCCAGCACAAGGCGTGGTGATCTGTGATTACTGTGAATGGCCGGCCGTACAAATAGGGACGAAATTTACCGACTGCCCAAACAAGTGCCAAACATTCCCGTTCGGTTATTGAATATTTTCTTTCAGCAGGCGAAAGAAGGCGGCTGGCATAAGCAACAACACGGTCTCGTCCTTGTTGTTTCTGGGCGAGGACTGCACCGATGCCATAGCCACTTGCGTCTGTACGAACTTCTGTTGGAGATGAAATATCAAAGTGGGCGAGGATAGGCGGAGACGTAAGCAGACACACTAGATTTTGAAACGCATCTGCTTGCTCAGGGCCCCAGATGAAGCCAGCGTCTTTTTTGAGAAGTTGAGTGAGAGGGCGTGCTACGTCGGCGAAGTTTTTAACAAAGCGGCGGAAGTAAGAACAGAGGCCAACGAAACTGCGAACGTCTTTGGTACAGGTTGGTACAGGGAAATCTCTTACTGCGCGTATTTTATCTTGATCAGGGCGAACCCCCACGGAATCAACGAGGTGTCCGAGGACAGAAATTTCACGACGGCCGAAGTGGCACTTTGCCGAATTGAGTTGCAGGCCCGCCTTACGAAAGACAGATAAGATTTTCGATAGCCTTTCAAGGTGCGTCGCAAAAGAAGGCGAAAAAACGATAACGTCGTCGAGGTAGCACAGGCAGATGGACCACTTGAAGCCGTGCAACAGAGCGTCCATCATACGTTCGAATGTGGCGGGCGCATTACATAAACCGAATGGCATCACTTTAAACTCGTAAAGGCCGTCTGGAGTGATAAACGCCGTCTTCTCACGGTCCATGTCATCAACGGCAATCTGCCAGTACCCAGAGCGGAGGTCAATGGAGGAAAAATATTTTGCGCCGTGAAGGCAATCCAGGGCATCGTCTATGCGTGGTAAAGGGTAGACGTCCTTCTTCGTTATTTTGTTTAAATGGCGATAATCGACGCAAAATCTCCAGCTGTTGTCCTTCTTCTTTACAAGTACAACAGGGGACGCCCAGGGACTGCATGAAGGCTCGATGATATTCCGAGAAAGCATTTTGTCGACCTCCTGTTGGATGATGCGCCGCTCTGCATGGGAAACACGGTAGGGTCTCCGATGGATTGGACTCGTATCGCCTGTATCAATCCGGTGCTTAACAACGGACGTCTGGCCGAGTGGGCGGTCGCCAAGGTCGAAGATGTCCCAAAAAGATGCAAGCAGGGAACGCAGGTCGTTAGCTTGTTCTTTCGGCAAGTCGGGGGCAATCATCTTGGTTAACACACTTTGGTCTGATGGAGGAGTAGACGAAGTTTTTTCGGCACTCGGGATGCTGTCATAACTTAGAGTGCAAATATGGCACTCTGCCGCCGGCACGATCTCGGCTAGAGATATACCACGAGGGAGGACTTGTGTACATAGTGAAAAATTCACTAAGGGTAGGCAGGATGCATTGGCCGTAATAGTGATGACGGTGTGAGGAAACGCAACGTTGTGCGAAAGCAGGACGTCAACATTGGGGGACACAATATAAACACCGTCTGGGACAGGTGGAACAGGGGAGACGCCTATGTAAGCTACTGTTCGTTGAGGGAGACGCAGGTGTTCTGTAGAACAAAGCCGACTTGGAGGGCAACTTGGAGGATCAACAACATTAGGTAGAGCGAGTTGCACTATACCGGCAGAGCAGTCTATCAAGGCCGAATGTTCAGACAAAAAGTCTTGGCCCAAAATTATGTCATTAGGGCAGTGTTCTAAAACATAAAACAGAACTGATGTGTGGTGTCCGGCGACGCTGACGCGAGCTGAGCACACACCAATTACGGCGACTTTTCCACCATCGGCCGTTCGGACCACAGGAGTTGGGCCAGGAGTAAGGACTTTCTTCAGCCGTGCTCTAAGGTCAGCGTTCATGATAGACACGTGTGCGCCAGTGTCAATGAGGGCTGTAGTAGGTACACCGTCGACGTCAACATTGATAAGGTTCTGATGTGCGGGCAAGGTCAGTAGAGGATTTTGGGATCGGGTCGGTATTGCAGCATCACCTCCAAGAGCTGCTCCCGTCAGTTTTCCGGAGGTGAACGCCGGAACGAGCTTGGGGACGGCGATCGGCGAGATGGGGGCGAGCGGGAGAAACGGCGTTGTGGCGAAGGGGAGCGGCTGGATCGGGGGCGCGAGGAATTCTCAGGCGTTAGCGGCTCTGTTTTCGGTGATGAGCGTGAATTCCAGACAGGTGGGCGATGGGGCGGAGGGTGAGGCCACGGAGCAGAGCTGGACCAAGCACGGCAGTGACGCGAAATGTGGCCTATACGACCGCAATTGAAGCATATCGGCCGGTCGTCTGGGGTGCGCCATACCGCCGGGTCGCGATAATGTGGGCTGGCAGAAAAACGTCGGTTGGGCGGGACAGTCACGGGTGGATTTGGTGTGGCGTAGTCTGGACGATGAATGGAGCAGACGTTTAAGCCGGCGTTGGCCAGTTCTTGCCTCACGACGGTCTGTATGAGAGAGACGGTGGCGTGATAGCTTTCGGAGTTGGGGGAGGCTGACACGAGTGGAGCTGCGGCTTCTATTTCCCGACGGACAATACGGACAACGTCACCGGGACTTTCCGTAGAAGGCAGGCGAGGGTCTTCGCATGTGGACGTTGCAGCCGTGTTTGGAAGCCGGGCAAACTGGTGGAGAACACGGCGGCTCTTCGCTTCTTCAAAGCGCCGGCATTCAGAAATAATGTCGTGGACCGTAGATGAATTCTTGAACACAAGAAGGTGAAAGGCGTCATCTGCTATGCCCTTAATAATATGGCCAACCTTATCGGCTTCGGACATCTGCGAGTCTACCTTGCGGCACAAAGCGAGCACGTCCTGAATGTACGTGAGGTATGATTCGGTGCACGTCTGAACTCGACGTGCGAGCTCGTTTTGGGCGGCGCGTTGACTTCCCACAGGCCTGCCAAATAGCTCCCGGAGCTTTTGTTTGCATAACTCCCAGCTAGTCAGTTCTTCCTCGTGCGTCTCGTACCAGACCTTTGCGGTACCTCTGAGATAAAAAATCACGTTGGCCAGCATGAGCGTTGGATCCCATCGCATACGTACACCCACTCGTTCGTATGACTTCAGCCAGGCTTCTACGTCAATGCCATCAGTGCCAGAAAAGGTACCTGGATCTCTCGGGGGCTCCAAGATGAGGGTTGACGGTCCAGTTGGAGAAAGCACGGACGTAGTTGGAGAAGGCACGGTAGACGGGGAAGGGTCGGCATTGTTGACTGCAGTCGCCATGGGGGAGACCACTAGGCGCCCGCTACGAAGCTCCGTTTTGCGTGAAGTGAGTACCCCGCACCTCCCACCAATGATGTTACGGGAGAATAACTTTACTTTATAAAACGAGGAATAAACTCGGTGGTGGACAAGATGGCGCCCAGTTGGCTCACAGATCTGACAACATCGTCCTCCTCTTTGTCTTCTTCGTCGTTCTCATCCTACCGTTACAATATGAACCGCGCTAAAACGGCATTAAACAATGTCACTTAGTGAGATGCAGTGTTTTTCACCTTTACAAGTTGGGAACTGCGATATCTAATGTGAAAGCGCTTGAAACCGTCGTAATGTTGTAGAAAGCAATGTAAAGTAGCGAGTAAAACGTTTTCTAACGATAGAAGTGCGAAGGTTATGTTAGGTTGAGTTATGTTAGTTTAAGCTAGGTAGCGTCGTGAAACCACAAAAAACGACGTCATCTAACGAGATAGTGTTGTTTATTGCGAGTACGAAACTGCGATAGGTGAAATGTTGTGAAAGCACACAAAACGGCATGAACAAGCCAAATACTGCGTGTTGTACCGTTACAAGTGCGAAACTGCTATGTTGTGACATTCTCGGTAAAGCGCATGCAAGTATCGTGAAACCTTAAAGAACAATGTCATTTAGCGAGATACAGCGTTCTGTACTGCAATAAGTTGGTGAAAAACTGTGAGGTTATGCAAATATCGTATATGTGAACGAAACAGTGTAATAGAGCGTTTTTCAATACAAGTACGAATGTTAGGTTAGGTTAAGATATGAACCGTCGTAAAACCGCATTAAACAATGTCACTTAGTGAGATGCAGTGTTTTTCACCATTACAAGTCGGGAACTGCGATATCTAATGTGAAAGCGCTTGCAAACGTCATCAGGTTAGGTTAGGTTAGGTTAGGTTAGGTTAGGTTAGGTTAGGTTAGCTTAGGTTAAGATATGAACCGCGCTAAAACGGCATTAAACAATGTCACTTAGTGAGATGCAGTGTTTTTCACCTTTACAAGTTGGGAACTGCGATATCTAATGTGAAAGCGCTTGAAACCGTCGTAATGTTGTAGAAAGCAATGTAAAGTAGCGAGTAAAACGTTTTCTAACGATAGAAGTGTGAAGGTTATGTTAGGTTGAGTTATGTTAGTTTAAGCTAGGTAGCGTCGTGAAACCACCAAAAACGACGTCATCTAACGAGATAGTGTTGTTTATTGCGAGTACGAAACTGCGATAGGTGAAATGTTGTGAAAGCACACAAAACGGCATGAACAAGCCAAATACTGCGTGTTGTACCGTTACAAGTGCGAAACTGCTATGTTGTGACATTCTCGGTAAAGCGCATGCAAGTATCGTGAAACCTTAAAGAACGATGTCATTTAGCGAGATACAGCGTTCTGTACTGTAATAAGTTGGTGAAAAACTGTGAGGTTATGCAAATATCGTATATGTGAACGAAACAGTGTAATAGAGCGTTTTTCAATACAAGTACGAATGTTAGGTTAGGTTAAGATATGAACCGTCGTAAAACCGCATTAAACAATGTCACTTAGTGAGATGCAGTGTTTTTCACCATTACAAGTCGGGAACTGCGATATCTAATGTGAAAGCGCTTGCAAACGTCATCAGGTTAGGTTAGGTTAGGTTAGGTTAGGTTAGGTTAGGTTAGGTTAAGATATGAACCGCGCTAAAACGGCATTAAACAATGTCAGTGAGATGCAGTGTTTTTCACCTTTACAAGTTGGGAACTGCGATATCTAATGTGAAAGCGCTTGAAACCGTCGTAATGTTGTAGAAAGCAATGTAAAGTAGCGAGTAAAACGTTTTCTAACGATAGAAGTGTGAAGGTTATGTTAGGTTGAGTTATGTTAGTTTAAGCTAGGTAGCGTCGTGAAACCACCAAAAACGACGTCATCTAACGAGATAGTGTTGTTTATTGCGAGTACGAAACTGCGATAGGTGAAATGTTGTGAAAGCACACAAAACGGCATGAACAAGCCAAATACTGCGTGTTGTACTGTTACAAGTGCGAAACTGCTATGTTGTGACATTCTCGGTAAAGCGCATGCAAGTAT
>NC_134701.1:1515000-1595000 GCF_043290135.1 Rhipicephalus microplus | reverse complement strand
TTATATTAGGTTGGGTTAGGTTAGGTTAGGTTACGTTAGGTTAAGGTATGAACCGTCGTAAAACCGTAATAAACAATGTCACTTAGTGAGATCCAGTGTTTTTCACCTTTACAAGTTGGGAACTGCGATATCTAATGTGAAAGCGCTTGCAACCGTCGTTAGGTTAGGTTAGGTTAGGTTAGGAAAGGTTAGGTTTGGTTAGGTTAGGTTAGGTTAGGTTAGGTTAGATTAGGTTAGGTTGGATTGAGTTGGGTTAGGTTAGGTTAGGTTAGGTTAGGTTGGGTTAGGTTAGGTTAGGTTAGGTTAGGTTAGGTTAGGTTACGTTAGGTTAGGTTAGGTTAGGTTACGTTAGGTTAGGTTAGGTTAGGTAAGGATAATTTGGTTAGGTTAGGTAAGGTTAGGTTAGGTTAGGTTAGGTTGGGTTGGGTGTTGTTGGGTTGGGTTGGGTTGGGTTAGGTTGGGTTAGGTTAGGTTATGTTACGTTAGGCTAGGTTAGGTTAGGTTAGGTTACGTTAGGTAATGTTAGGTTAGGTTAGGTTACGTTAGGTTAGGTTAGGTCAGGTAAGGTTAGGTTACGTTAGAATAGGTTAGGTTAGGTTAGGTTACGTTAGGTTAGGTTAAGTTAGGTTACGTTAGGTTTGGTTAGGTTAGGTTAGGTTAGCTTAGGTTAGGTTAGATTGGGTTGGGTTGGGTTAGGTTGGGTTAGGTTAGGTTAGGTTAGGTTGGGTTAGGTTAGTTTAGGTTAGGTTAGGTTAGGTTGGGTTGGGTCGGGTTGGGTTAGGTTAGGTTAGGTTAGGTAAGGTTAGGTTAGGTTAGGTTAGGTTACGTTAGGTTAAGGTATGAACCATCGTAAAACCGCATTAAACAATGTCACTTAGTGAGATGCAGTGTTTTTCACCTTTACAAGTTGGGAACTGCGATATCTAATGTGAAAGCGCTTGAAACCGTCGTAATGTTGTAGAAAGCAATGTAAAGTAGCGAGTAAAACGTTTTCTAACGATAGAAGTGTGAAGGTTATGTTAGGTTGAGTTATGTTAGTTTAAGCTAGGTAGCGTCGTGAAACCACCAAAAACGACGTCATCTAACGAGATAGTGTTGTTTATTGCGAGTACGAAACTGCGATAGGTGAAATGTTGTGAAAGCACACAAAACGGCATGAACAAGCCAAATACTGCGTGTTGTACCGTTACAAGTGCGAAACTGCTATGTTGTGACATTCTCGGTAAAGCGCATGCAAGTATCGTGAAACCTTAAAGAACGATGTCATTTAGCGAGATACAGCGTTCTGTACTGTAATAAGTTGGTGAGAAACTGTGAGGTCAAGCAAATATCGTAATTGTGAACGAAACAGTGTAGTTGAGCGTCTTTAGATACAAGTGCGAATGTTAGGTTAGGTTGACATATCAACCATCGTAAAACCGCATTAAACAATGTCACTTAGTGAGATGTAGTGTTTTTCAACATTACAAGTCGGGAACTACGATATCTAATGTGAAAGCGCATGAAACCGTCGTAATCTTGTAGAAAACATTGTAAAGTTGCGAGTAAAACGTTTTCTAACGATAGAAGTGCGAAGGTTAGGTTAGGTTAGGTTAGTTTAGGCTAGGTAGCGTCGTGAAACTACCAAAAACGACGTCATCTAAAGAGATAGTGTTGTTTTATTGCGAGTATTAAACTGCGATAGGTGAAATGTTGTAAAAGCACACAAAACGGCATGAACAAGCCAAATACTGCGTGTTCTACAGTTACAAGTGCGAAACTGCTATATTGTGATATTCTCGTTAAAGCGCATGCAAGCATCGTGAAACCTTAAAGAACAATGTCATTTAGCGAGATACAGCGTTCTGTACTGCAATAAGTTGGTGAAAAACTGTGAGGTTATGCAAATATCGTAATTGTGAACGAAACAGTGTAACAGAGCGTTTTTCAATACAAGTACGAATGTTAGGTTAGGTTAAGATATGAACCGTCGTAAAACCGCATTAAACAATGTCACTTATTGAGATGCAGTGTTTTTCACCATTACAAGTCGGGAACTGCGATATCTAATGTGAAAGCGCTTGCAAACGTCATTAGGTTAGGTTAGGTTAGGTTAGGTTAGGTTAGGTTACGTTAGGTTAGGTTTGGTTGGGTTAGGTTAGGTTATGTTAGGTTAGGTTAGGTTAGGTTAGGTTAGGTTAAGATATGAACCGCGCTAAAACGGCATTAAACAATGTCACTTAGTGAGATGCAGTGTTTTTCACCTTTACAAGTTGGGAACTGCGATATCTAATGTGAAAGCGCTTGAAACCGTCGTAATGTTGTAGAAAGCAATGTAAAGTAGCGAGTAAAACGT
This sequence comes from Rhipicephalus microplus, assembly GCF_043290135.1. NCBI lineage: Eukaryota > Metazoa > Arthropoda > Arachnida > Ixodida > Ixodidae > Rhipicephalus > Rhipicephalus microplus. The sequence goes on along the minus strand of NC_134701.1, from coordinate 1,592,665 downwards.
TTTCTAACGATAGAAGTGCGAAGGTTATGTTAGGTTGAGTTATGTTAGTTTAAGCTAGGTAGCGTCGTGAAACCACAAAAAACGACGTCATCTAACGAGATAGTGTTGTTTATTGCGAGTACGAAACTGCGATAGGTGAAATGTTGTGAAAGCACACAAAACGGCATGAACAAGCCAAATACTGCGTGTTGTACCGTTACAAGTGCGAAACTGCTATGTTGTGACATTCTCGGTAAAGCGCATGCAAGTATCGTGAAACCTTAAAGAACAATGTCATTTAGCGAGATACAGCGTTCTGTACTGCAATAAGTTGGTGAAAAACTGTGAGGTTATGCAAATATCGTATATGTGAACGAAACAGTGTAATAGAGCGTTTTTCAATACAAGTACGAATGTTAGGTTAGGTTAAGATATGAACCGTCGTAAAACCGCATTAAACAATGTCACTTAGTGAGATGCAGTGTTTTTCACCATTACAAGTCGGGAACTGCGATATCTAATGTGAAAGCGCTTGCAAACGTCATCAGGTTAGGTTAGGTTAGGTTAGGTTAGGTTAGGTTAGGTTAGGTTAAGATATGAACCGCGCTAAAACGGCATTAAACAATGTCACTTAGTGAGATGCAGTGTTTTTCACCTTTACAAGTTGGGAACTGCGATATCTAATGTGAAAGCGCTTGAAACCGTCGTAATGTTGTAGAAAGCAATGTAAAGTAGCGAGTAAAACGTTTTCTAACGATAGAAGTGTGAAGGTTATGTTAGGTTGAGTTATGTTAGTTTAAGCTAGGTAGCGTCGTGAAACCACCAAAAACGACGTCATCTAACGAGATAGTGTTGTTTATTGCGAGTACGAAACTGCGATAGGTGAAATGTTGTGAAAGCACACAAAACGGCATGAACAAGCCAAATACTGCGTGTTGTACCGTTACAAGTGCGAAACTGCTATGTTGTGACATTCTCGGTAAAGCGCATGCAAGTATCGTGAAACCTTAAAGAACGATGTCATTTAGCGAGATACAGCGTTCTGTACTGTAATAAGTTGGTGAGAAACTGTGAGGTCAAGCAAATATCGTAATTGTGAACGAAACAGTGTAATTGAGCGTCTTTAGATACAAGTGCGAATGTTAGGTTAGGTTGACATATCAACCATCGTAAAACCGCATTAAACAATGTCACTTAGTGAGATGTAGTGTTTTCAACATTACAAGTCGGGAACTACAATATCTAATGTGAAAGCGCATGAAACCGTCGTAATCTTGTAGAAAACATTGTAAAGTTGCGAGTAAAACGTTTTCTAACGATAGAAGTGTGAAGGGTAGGTTAGGTTAGGTTAGTTTAGGCTAGGTAGCGTCGTGAAACTACCAAAAACGACGTCATCTAAAGAGATAGTGTTGTTTTATTGCGAGTATTAAACTGCGATAGGTGAAATGTGAAAGCACACAAAACGGCATGAACAAGCCAAATACTGCGTGTTCTACCGTTACAAGTGCGAAACTGCTATATTGTGATATTCTCGTTAAAGCGCATGCAAGCATCGTGAAACCTTAAAGAACAATGTCATTTAGCGAGATACAGCGTTCTGTACTGCAATAAGTTGGTGAAAAACTGTGAGGTTATGCAAATATCGTAATTGTGAACGAAACAGTGTAATAGAGCGTTTTTCAATACAAGTACGAATGTTAGGTTAGGTTAAGATATGAACCGTCGTAAAACCGCATTAAACAATGTCACTTAGTGAGATGCAGTGTTTTTCACCATTACAAGTCGGGAACTGCGATATCTGATGTGAAAGCGCTTGCAAACGTCGTTAGGTTAGGTTAGGTTAGGTTAGGTTAGGTTAGGTTAGGTTAGGTTACGTTAGGTTAGGTTTGGTTAGGTTAGGTTAGGTTAGGTTAGGTTATATTAGGTTGGGTTAGGTTAGGTTAGGTTACGTTAGGTTAAGGTATGAACCGTCGTAAAACCGTAATAAACAATGTCACTTAGTGAGATCCAGTGTTTTTCACCTTTACAAGTTGGGAACTGCGATATCTAATGTGAAAGCGCTTGCAACCGTCGTTAGGTTAGGTTAGGTTAGGTTAGGTTAGGTTTGGTTAGGTTAGGTTAGGTTAGGTTAGGTTAGATTAGGTTAGGTTGGATTGAGTTGGGTTAGGTTAGGTTAGGTTAGGTTAGGTTGGGTTAGGTTAGGTTAGGTTAGGTTAGGTTAGGTTAGGTTACGTTAGGTTAGGTTAGGTTAGGTTACGTTAGGTTAAGTTAGGTTAGGTAAGGATAATTTGGTTAGGTTAGGTAAGGTTAGGTTAGGTTAGGTTAGGTTGGGTTGGGTGTTGTTGGGTTGGGTTGGGTTAGGTTGGGTTAGGTTAGGTTATGTTACGTTAGGCTAGGTTAGGTTAGGTTAGGTTACGTTAGGTAATGTTAGGTTAGGTTAGGTTACGTTAGGTTAGGTTAGGTCAGGTAAGGTTAGGTTACGTTAGAATAGGTTAGGTTAGGTTACGTTAGGTTAGGTTAAGTTAGGTTAGGTTAGGTTTGGTTAGGTTAGCTTAGGTTAAGATATGAACCGCGCTAAAACGGCATTAAACAATGTCACTTAGTGAGATGCAGTGTTTTTCACCTTTACAAGTTGGGAACTGCGATATCTAATGTGAAAGCGCTTGAAACCGTCGTAATGTTGTAGAAAGCAATGTAAAGTAGCGAGTAAAACGTTTTCTAACGATAGAAGTGTGAAGGTTATGTTAGGTTGAGTTATGTTAGTTTAAGCTATGTAGCGTCGTGAGACCACCAAAAAGGACGTTAACTAACGAGATAGCGTTGTTTTATTGCATGTACGTAACTGCAATAGGTGAAATGTTCTGAAAGTACACAAAACGGCTTGAACAAGCCAGATACTGCGTGTTGTACCGTTACAAGTGCGAAACTGCTATAATGTGATATTCTTGTTAAAGCGCATGCAAGCATCGTGAAACCTTAAAGAACGATGTCATTTAGCGAGATACAGCGTTCTGTACTGCAATAAGTTGGTGAAAAACTGTGAGGTTATGCAAATATCGTAATTGTGAACGAAACAGTGTAATAGAGCGTTTTTCCATACAAGTACGAATGTTAGGTTAGGTTAAGATATGAACCGTCGTAAAACCGCATTAAACAATGTCACTTAGTGAGATGCAGTGTTTTTCACCATTACAAGTCGGGAACTGCGATATCTAATGTGAAAGCGCTTGCAAACGTCGTTAGGTTAGGTTAGGTTAGGTTAGGTTAGGTTAGGTTACGTTAGGTTAGGTTTGGTTAGGTTAGGTTAGGTTTGGTTATATTAGGTTAGGTTGGGTTAGGTTAGGTTAGGTTAGGTTAGGTTAAGATATGAACCGCGCTAAAACCGCATTAAACAATGTCACTTAGTGAGATGCAGTGTTTTTCACCTTTACAAGTTGGGAACTGCGATATCTAATGTGAAATCGCTTGAAACCGTCGTAATGTTGTAGAAAGCAATGTAAAGTAGCGAGTAAAACGTTTTCTAACGATAGAAGTGCGAAGGTTATGTTAGGTTGAGTTATGTGAGTTTAAGCTAGGTAGCGTCGTGAAACCACCAAAAACGACGTCATCTAACGAGATAGTGTTGTTTATTGCGAGTACGAAACTGCGATAGGTGAAATGTTGTGAAAGCACACAAAACGGCATGAACAAGCCAAATACTGCGTGTTGTACCGTTACAAGTGCGAAACTGCTATGTTGTGACATTCTCGGTAAAGCGCATGCAAGTATCGTGAAACCTTAAAGAACGATGTCATTTAGCGAGATACAGCGTTCTGTACTGTAATAAGTTGGTGAGAAACTGTGAGGTCAAGCAAATATCGTAATTGTGAACGAAACAGTGTAATTGAGCGTCTTTAGATACAAGTGCGAATGTTAGGTTAGGTTGACATATCAACCATCGTAAAACCGCATTAAACAATGTCACTTAGTGAGATGTAGTGTTTTCAACATTACAAGTCGGGAACTACGATATCTAATGTGAAAGCGCATGAAACCGTCGTAATCTTGTAGAAAACATTGTAAAGTTGCGAGTAAAACGTTTTCTAACGATAGAAGTGTGAAGGTTAGGTTAGGTTAGGTTAGTTTAGGCTAGGTAGCGTCGTGAAACTACCAAAAACGACGTCATCTAAAGAGATAGTGTTGTTTTATTGCGAGTAATAAACTGCGATAGGTGAAATGTGAAAGCACACAAAACGGCATGAACAAGCCAAATACTGCGTGTTCTACCGTTACAAGTGCGAAACTGCTATATTGTGATATTCTCGTTAAAGCGCATGCAAGCATCGTGAAACCTTAAAGAACAATGTCATTTAGCGAGATACAGCGTTCTGTACTGCAATAAGTTGGTGAAAAACTGTGAGGTTATGGAAATATCGTAATTGTGAACGAAACAGTGTAATAGAGCGTTTTTCAATACAAGTACGAATGTTAGGTTAGGTTAAGATATGAGCCGTCGTAAAACCGCATTAAACAATGTCACTTAGTGAGATGCAGTGTTTTTCACCATTACAAGTCGGGAACTGCGATATCTGATGTGAAAGCGCTTGCAAACGTCGTTAGGTTAGGTTAGGTTAGGTTAGGTTAGGTTACGTTAGGTTAGGTTTGGTTAGGTTAGGTTAGGTTAGGTTACGTTATATTAGGTTGGGTTAGGTTAGGTTAGGTTACGTTAGGTTAAGGTATGAACCGTCGTAAAACCGTAATAAACAATGTCACTTAGTGAGATCCAGTGTTTTTCACCTTTACAAGTTGGGAACTGCGATAGCTAATGTGAAAGCGCTTGCAACCGTCGTTAGGTTAGGTTAGGTTAGGTTAGGTTAGGTTTGGTTAGGTTAGGTTAGGTTAGGTTAGGTTAGATTAGGTTAGGTTGGATTGAGTTGGGTTAGGTTAGGTTAGGTTAGGTTAGGTTGGGTTAGGTTAGGTTAGGTTAGGTTAGGTTAGGTTAGGTTACGTTAGGTTAGGTTAGGTTACGTTAGGTTAGGTTAGGTTAGGTAAGGATAATTTGGTTAGGTTAGGTAAGGTTAGGTTAGGTTAGGTTAGGTTGGGTTGGGTGTTGTTGGGTTGGGTTGGGTTGGGTTAGGTTGGGTTAGGTTAGGTTATGTTACGTTAGGCTAGGTTAGGTTAGGTTAGGTTACGTTAGGTAATGTTAGGTTAGGTTAGGTTACGTTAGGTTAGGTTAGGTCAGGTAAGGTTAGGTTACGTTAGAATAGGTTAGGTTAGGTTAGGTTACGTTAGGTTAGGTTAAGTTAGGTTAGGTTAGGTTTGGTTAGGTTAGGTTAGGTTAGCTTAGGTTAGGTTAGATTGGGTTGGGTTGGGTTAGGTTGGGTTAGGTTAGGTTAGGTTAGGTTGGGTTAGGTTAGTTTAGGTTAGGTTAGGTTAGGTTGGGTTGGGTCGGGTTGGGTTAGGTTAGGTTAGGTTAGGTAAGGTTAGGTTAGGTTAGGTTACGTTAGGTTAAGGTATGAACCATCGTAAAACCGCATTAAACAATGTCACTTAGTGAGATGCAGTGTTTTTCACCTTTACAAGTTGGGAACTGCGATATCTAATGTGAAAGCGCTTGAAACCGTCGTAATGTTGTAGAAAGCAATGTAAAGTAGCGAGTAAAACGTTTTCTAACGATAGAAGTGCGAAGGTTAGGTTAGGTTAGGTTAGTTTAGGCTAGGTAGCGTCGTGAAACTACCAAAAACGACGTCATCTAAAGAGATAGTGTTGTTTTATTGCGAGTATTAAACTGCGATAGGTGAAATGTAAAAGCACACAAAACGGCATGAACAAGCCAAATACTGCGTGTTCTACAGTTACAAGTGCGAAACTGCTATATTGTGATATTCTCGTTAAAGCGCATGCAAGCATCGTGAAACCTTAAAGAACAATGTCATTTAGCGAGATACAGCGTTCTGTACTGCAATAAGTTGGTGAAAAACTGTGAGGTTATGCAAATATCGTAATTGTGAACGAAACAGTGTAACAGAGCGTTTTTCAATACAAGTACGAATGTTAGGTTAGGTTAAGATATGAACCGTCGTAAAACCGCATTAAACAATGTCACTTAGTGAGATGCAGTGTTTTTCACCATTACAAGTCGGGAACTGCGATATCTAATGTGAAAGCGCTTGCAAACGTCATTAGGTTAGGTTAGGTTAGGTTAGGTTAGGTTAGGTTAGGTTAAGATATGAACCGCGCTAAAACGGCATTAAACAATGTCACTTAGTGAGATGCAGTGTTTTTCACCTTTACAAGTTGGGAACTGCGATATCTAATGTGAAAGCGCTTGAAACCGTCGTAATGTTGTAGAAAGCAATGTAAAGTAGCGAGTAAAACGTTTTCTAACGATAGAAGTGCGAAGGTTATGTTAGGTTGAGTTATGTTAGTTTAAGCTAGGTAGCGTCGTGAAACCACAAAAAACGACGTCATCTAACGAGATAGTGTTGTTTATTGCGAGTACGAAACTGCGATAGGTGAAATGTTGTGAAAGCACACAAAACGGCATGAACAAGCCAAATACTGCGTGTTGTACCGTTACAAGTGCGAAACTGCTATGTTGTGACATTCTCGGTAAAGCGCATGCAAGTATCGTGAAACCTTAAAGAACAATGTCATTTAGCGAGATACAGCGTTCTGTACTGCAATAAGTTGGTGAAAAACTGTGAGGTTATGCAAATATCGTATATGTGAACGAAACAGTGTAATAGAGCGTTTTTCAATACAAGTACGAATGTTAGGTTAGGTTAAGATATGAACCGTCGTAAAACCGCATTAAACAATGTCACTTAGTGAGATGCAGTGTTTTTCACCATTACAAGTCGGGAACTGCGATATCTAATGTGAAAGCGCTTGCAAACGTCATCAGGTTAGGTTAGGTTAGGTTAGGTTAGGTTAGGTTAGGTTAGGTTAGGTTAGGTTAAGATATGAACCGCGCTAAAACGGCATTAAACAATGTCACTTAGTGAGATGCAGTGTTTTTCACCTTTACAAGTTGGGAACTGCGATATCTAATGTGAAAGCGCTTGAAACCGTCGTAATGTTGTAGAAAGCAATGTAAAGTAGCGAGTAAAACGTTTTCTAACGATAGAAGTGTGAAGGTTATGTTAGGTTGAGTTATGTTAGTTTAAGCTAGGTAGCGTCGTGAAACCACCAAAAACGACGTCATCTAACGAGATAGTGTTGTTTATTGCGAGTACGAAACTGCGATAGGTGAAATGTTGTGAAAGCACACAAAACGGCATGAACAAGCCAAATACTGCGTGTTGTACCGTTACAAGTGCGAAACTGCTATGTTGTGACATTCTCGGTAAAGCGCATGCAAGTATCGTGAAACCTTAAAGAACGATGTCATTTAGCGAGATACAGCGTTCTGTACTGTAATAAGTTGGTGAGAAACTGTGAGGTCAAGCAAATATCGTAATTGTGAACGAAACAGTGTAATTGAGCGTCTTTAGATACAAGTGCGAATGTTAGGTTAGGTTGACATATCAACCATCGTAAAACCGCATTAAACAATGTCACTTAGTGAGATGTAGTGTTTTCAACATTACAAGTCGGGAACTACAATATCTAATGTGAAAGCGCATGAAACCGTCGTAATCTTGTAGAAAACATTGTAAAGTTGCGAGTAAAACGTTTTCTAACGATAGAAGTGTGAAGGGTAGGTTAGGTTAGGTTAGTTTAGGCTAGGTAGCGTCGTGAAACTACCAAAAACGACGTCATCTAAAGAGATAGTGTTGTTTTATTGCGAGTATTAAACTGCGATAGGTGAAATGTGAAAGCACACAAAACGGCATGAACAAGCCAAATACTGCGTGTTCTACCGTTACAAGTGCGAAACTGCTATATTGTGATATTCTCGTTAAAGCGCATGCAAGCATCGTGAAACCTTAAAGAACAATGTCATTTAGCGAGATACAGCGTTCTGTACTGCAATAAGTTGGTGAAAAACTGTGAGGTTATGCAAATATCGTAATTGTGAACGAAACAGTGTAATAGAGCGTTTTTCAATACAAGTACGAATGTTAGGTTAGGTTAAGATATGAACCGTCGTAAAACCGCATTAAACAATGTCACTTAGTGAGATGCAGTGTTTTTCACCATTACAAGTCGGGAACTGCGATATCTGATGTGAAAGCGCTTGCAAACGTCGTTAGGTTAGGTTAGGTTAGGTTACGTTAGGTTAGGTTTGGTTAGGTTAGGTTAGGTTAGGTTAGGTTATATTAGGTTGGGTTAGGTTAGGTTAGGTTACGTTAGGTTAAGGTATGAACCGTCGTAAAACCGTAATAAACAATGTCACTTAGTGAGATCCAGTGTTTTTCACCTTTACAAGTTGGGAACTGCGATATCTAATGTGAAAGCGCTTGCAACCGTCGTTAGGTTAGGTTAGGTTAGGTTAGGTTAGGTTTGGTTAGGTTAGGTTAGGTTAGGTTAGATTAGGTTAGGTTGGATTGAGTTGGGTTAGGTTAGGTTAGGTTAGGTTAGGTTGGGTTAGGTTAGGTTAGGTTAGGTTAGGTTAGGTTAGGTTACGTTAGGTTAGGTTAGGTTAGGTTACGTTAGGTTAGGTTAGGTTAGGTAAGGATAATTTGGTTAGGTTAGGTAAGGTTAGGTTAGGTTAGGTTAGGTTGGGTTGGGTGTTGTTGGGTTGGGTTGGGTTAGGTTGGGTTAGGTTAGGTTATGTTACGTTAGGCTAGGTTAGGTTAGGTTAGGTTACGTTAGGTAATGTTAGGTTAGGTTAGGTTACGTTAGGTTAGGTTAGGTCAGGTAAGGTTAGGTTACGTTAGAATAGGTTAGGTTAGGTTACGTTAGGTTAGGTTAAGTTAGGTTAGGTTAGGTTTGGTTAGGTTAGCTTAGGTTAAGATATGAACCGCGCTAAAACGGCATTAAACAATGTCACTTAGTGAGATGCAGTGTTTTTCACCTTTACAAGTTGGGAACTGCGATATCTAATGTGAAAGCGCTTGAAACCGTCGTAATGTTGTAGAAAGCAATGTAAAGTAGCGAGTAAAACGTTTTCTAACGATAGAAGTGTGAAGGTTATGTTAGGTTGAGTTATGTTAGTTTAAGCTAGGTAGCGTCGTGAAACCACCAAAAACGACGTCATCTAACGAGATAGTGTTGTTTATTGCGAGTACGAAACTGCGATAGGTGAAATGTTGTGAAAGCACACAAAACGGCATGAACAAGCCAAATACTGCGTGTTGTACCGTTACAAGTGCGAAACTGCTATGTTGTGACATTCTCGGTAAAGCGCATGCAAGTATCGTGAAACCTTAAAGAACGATGTCATTTAGCGAGATACAGCGTTCTGTACTGTAATAAGTTGGTGAAAAACTGTGAGGTTATGCAAATATCGTATATGTGAACGAAACAGTGTAATAGAGCGTTTTTCAATACAAGTACGAATGTTAGGTTAGGTTAAGATATGAACCGTCGTAAAACCGCATTAAACAATGTCACTTAGTGAGATGCAGTGTTTTTCACCATTACAAGTCGGGAACTGCGATATCTAATGTGAAAGCGCTTGCAAACGTCATCAGGTTAGGTTAGGTTAGGTTAGGTTAGGTTAGGTTAGGTTAGGTTAAGATATGAACCGCGCTAAAACGGCATTAAACAATGTCAGTGAGATGCAGTGTTTTTCACCTTTACAAGTTGGGAACTGCGATATCTAATGTGAAAGCGCTTGAAACCGTCGTAATGTTGTAGAAAGCAATGTAAAGTAGCGAGTAAAACGTTTTCTAACGATAGAAGTGTGAAGGTTATGTTAGGTTGAGTTATGTTAGTTTAAGCTAGGTAGCGTCGTGAAACCACCAAAAACGACGTCATCTAACGAGATAGTGTTGTTTATTGCGAGTACGAAACTGCGATAGGTGAAATGTTGTGAAAGCACACAAAACGGCATGAACAAGCCAAATACTGCGTGTTGTACTGTTACAAGTGCGAAACTGCTATGTTGTGACATTCTCGGTAAAGCGCATGCAAGTATCGTGAAACCTTAAAGAACGATGTCATTTAGCGAGATACAGCGTTCTGTACTGTAATAAGTTGGTGAGAAACTGTGAGGTCAAGCAAATATCGTAATTGTGAACGAAACAGTGTAATTGAGCGTCTTTAGATACAAGTGCGAATGTTAGGTTAGGTTGACATATCAACCATCGTAAAACCGCATTAAACAATGTCACTTAGTGAGATGTAGTGTTTTCAACATTACAAGTCGGGAACTACAATATCTACTGTGAAAGCGCATGAAACCGTCGTAATCTTGTAGAAAACATTGTAAAGTTGCGAGTAAAACGTTTTCTAACGATAGAAGTGTGAAGGGTAGGTTAGGTTAGGTTAGTTTAGGCTAGGTAGCGTCGTGAAACTACCAAAAACGACGTCATCTAAAGAGATAGTGTTGTTTTATTGCGAGTATTAAACTGCGATAGGTGAAATGTGAAAGCACACAAAACGGCATGAACAAGCCAAATACTGCGTGTTCTACCGTTACAAGTGCGAAACTGCTATATTGTGATATTCTCGTTAAAGCGCATGCAAGCATCGTGAAACCTTAAAGAACAATGTCATTTAGCGAGATACAGCGTTCTGTACTGCAATAAGTTGGTGAAAAACTGTGAGGTTATGCAAATATCGTAATTGTGAACGAAACAGTGTAATAGAGCGTTTTTCAATACAAGTACGAATGTTAGGTTAGGTTAAGAAATGAACCGTCGTAAAACCGCATTAAACAATGTCACTTAGTGAGATGCAGTGTTTTTCACCATTACAAGTCGGGAACTGCGATATCTGATGTGAAAGCGCTTGCAAACGTCGTTAGGTTAGGTTAGGTTAGGTTAGGTTAGGTTACGTTAGGTTAGGTTTGGTTAGGTTAGGTTAGGTTAGGTTACGTTATATTAGGTTGGGTTTGGTTAGGTTAGGTTACGTTAGGTTAAGGTATGAACCGTCGTAAAACCGTAATAAACAATGTCACTTAGTGAGATCCAGTGTTTTTCACCTTTACAAGTTGGGAACTGCGATAGCTAATGTGAAAGCGCTTGCAACCGTCGTTAGGTTAGGTTAGGTTAGGTTAGGTTAGGTTAGGTTTGGTTAGGTTAGGTTAGGTTAGGTTAGGTTAGATTAGGTTAGGTTGGATTGAGTTGGGTTAGGTTAGGTTAGGTTAGGTTAGGTTGGGTTAGGTTAGGTTAGGTTAGGTTAGGTTAGGTTAGGTTAGGTTACGTTAGGTTAGGTTAGGTTACGTTAGGTTAGGTTAGGTTAGGTAAGGATAATTTGGTTAGGTTAGGTAAGGTTAGGTTAGGTTAGGTTAGGTTGGGTTGGGTGTTGTTGGGTTGGGTTGGGTTGGGTTAGGTTGGGTTAGGTTAGGTTATGTTACGTTAGGCTAGGTTAGGTTAGGTTAGGTTACGTTAGGTAATGTTAGGTTAGGTTAGGTTACGTTAGGTTAGGTTAGGTCAGGTAAGGTTAGGTTACGTTAGAATAGGTTAGGTTAGGTTAGGTTACGTTAGGTTAGGTTAAGTTAGGTTAGGTTAGGTTTGGTTAGGTTAGGTTAGGTTAGCTTAGGTTAGGTTAGATTGGGTTGGGTTGGGTTAGGTTGGGTTAGGTTAGGTTAGGTTAGGTTGGGTTAGGTTAGTTTAGGTTAGGTTAGGTTAGGTTGGGTTGGGTCGGGTTGGGTTAGGTTAGGTTAGGTTAGGTAAGGTTAGGTTAGGTTAGGTTACGTTAGGTTAAGGTATGAACCATCGTAAAACCGCATTAAACAATGTCACTTAGTGAGATGCAGTGTTTTTCACCTTTACAAGTTGGGAACTGCGATATCTAATGTGAAAGCGCTTGAAACCGTCGTAATGTTGTAGAAAGCAATGTAAAGTAGCGAGTAAAACGTTTTCTAACGATAGAAGTGCGAAGGTTAGGTTAGGTTAGGTTAGTTTAGGCTAGGTAGCGTCGTGAAACTACCAAAAACGACGTCATCTAAAGAGATAGTGTTGTTTTATGGCGAGTATTAAACTGCGATAGGTGAAATGTTGTAAAAGCACACAAAACGGCATGAACAAGCCAAATACTGCGTGTTCTACAGTTACAAGTGCGAAACTGCTATATTGTGATATTCTCGTTAAAGCGCATGCAAGCATCGTGAAACCTTAAAGAACAATGTCATTTAGCGAGATACAGCGTTCTGTACTGCAATAAGTTGGTGAAAAACTGTGAGGTTATGCAAATATCGTAATTGTGAACGAAACAGTGTAACAGAGCGTTTTTCAATACAAGTACGAATGTTAGGTTAGGTTAAGATATGAACCGTCGTAAAACCGCATTAAACAATGTCACTTAGTGAGATGCAGTGTTTTTCACCATTACAAGTCGGGAACTGCGATATCTAATGTGAAAGCGCTTGCAAACGTCATTAGGTTAGGTTAGGTTAGGTTAGGTTAGGTTAGGTTAGGTTAGGTTAGGTTAAGATATTGTTACGGGAGAATAACTTTACTTTATAAAACGAGGAATAAACTCGGTGGTGGACAAGATGGCGCCCAGTTGGCTCACAGATCTGACAACATCGTCCTCCTCTTTGTCTTCTTCGTCGTTCTCATCCTACCGTTACATGATTTCCCCGGCGGCTGGAGCACCGACCCGGTGCTAATCAGGAGGCACTGGAGTAATACGGTTTGAGTCGCGTAACATGCACTACGTCAGTGTGAGGGTGAAGGATGGCGGGGTCCGTAGGGGTGATTTCGTATGTGACGTCAGTTACTTGGCGTAAGATACGGTAGGGACCTGAATAGCGTGGGAGTAACTTCTCCGAAAGTCCAACGCGGCGCGAGGGGAACCATAACAGAACGAGATCTCCGGGTGTGAAGTGGACGTCACGATGGCGGGCGTCGTATACGCTCTTCTGATTGTCCTGGGAGTCCAGTAAGCGTCGTCGAGCAACTTGGCGTGCCGCTTGGGCCTTCATTATTGCATCACGAGCGTACTGAGACTTGTCATTTAGTCCGGCCGGCAGGAGGGTGTCGAAAGGTAGCGCAGGGTCACGGCCGAACAACAGAAAAAAAGGAGAGAACCCAGCGGTGTCGTGTCTGGAAGAATTGTACGCGAATGTTACAAACGGTAACGTAGTGTCCCAGTCGCGGTGATCGGCGGAGACATACATGGAGAGCATGTCCGTGAGAGTGCGATTGAGGCGCTCCGTTAGACCATTTGTTTGTGGATGGTAAGCAGTCGAGAGCTTGTGTTTAGTGGCGCAGGAGCGGAGGAGGTCATCAACCACTTTGGAAAGGAAGTAGCTGCCTCGGTCGGTAAGGAGTTGTCGAGGGGCGCCATGATGTAAGATGACGTCCTCCAGAAGGAAATCGGCCACGTCAGTTGCACAGCTGGTTGGAAGGGCCCGTGTGATCGCGTATCGGGTAGCATAATCGGTTGCTACTGCAATCCACCGATTACCCGCAGCTGACGTAGGAAAAGGGCCAAGCAGGTCCACGCCAACACGGTAGAATGGGTCTTGTGGGATGTGCAGTGGCTGAAGACGTCCGGCCGGAGGGGCATTTGGTTTTTTCCGTCGTTGACAAGGGTCGCAGGCTGCAATATAACGGCAGACGTCGCGGTACATGCCAGGCCAGAAGAAGCGCCGGCGAACTCTGTCGTAGGTCCGTGACACGCCGAGGTGACCCGCTGTAGGTGCATCATGAAGCTGGGCGAGAACAGTGTGACGCAATTGAATGGGAACGACGAGTAGTCTTTCGGGGCCGTCAGGACGCATATTGCAACGGTACAATACACCATCATGTATTTCAAACATTCGAAGGGAAGGGTCGGGCCTTACCGATGTGAGCCTTCGGATAATACCGTCCAAGAAAGTATCTCGTCGCTGCTCGATTCCAATGTCATGAAACGCGGATAGAGAGAAAACGTCGATAGGAAGGGTGGTTTTAGAGGAGTCGCCGTCTGGAGGGTCGACAGGATACCGGGACAAGCAGTCCGCATCTTGATGCAGGCGGCCGGTTTTATACAGGACTGAGTAATCAAATTCTTGAAGGCGCAGCGCCCAACGGCCAAGACGGCCTGAAGGGTCTTTAAGGGACGAAAGCCAGCACAAGGCGTGGTGATCTGTGATTACTGTGAATGGCCGGCCGTACAAATAGGGACGAAATTTACCGACTGCCCAAACAAGTGCCAAACATTCCCGTTCGGTTATTGAATATTTTCTTTCAGCAGGCGAAAGAAGGCGGCTGGCATAAGCAACAACACGGTCTCGTCCTTGTTGTTTCTGGGCGAGGACTGCACCGATGCCATAGCCACTTGCGTCTGTACGAACTTCTGTTGGAGATGAAATATCAAAGTGGGCGAGGATAGGCGGAGACGTAAGCAGACACACTAGATTTTGAAACGCATCTGCTTGCTCAGGGCCCCAGATGAAGCCAGCGTCTTTTTTGAGAAGTTGAGTGAGAGGGCGTGCTACGTCGGCGAAGTTTTTAACAAAGCGGCGGAAGTAAGAACAGAGGCCAACGAAACTGCGAACGTCTTTGGTACAGGTTGGTACAGGGAAATCTCTTACTGCGCGTATTTTATCTTGATCAGGGCGAACCCCCACGGAATCAACGAGGTGTCCGAGGACAGAAATTTCACGACGGCCGAAGTGGCACTTTGCCGAATTGAGTTGCAGGCCCGCCTTACGAAAGACAGATAAGATTTTCGATAGCCTTTCAAGGTGCGTCGCAAAAGAAGGCGAAAAAACGATAACGTCGTCGAGGTAGCACAGGCAGATGGACCACTTGAAGCCGTGCAACAGAGCGTCCATCATACGTTCGAATGTGGCGGGCGCATTACATAAACCGAATGGCATCACTTTAAACTCGTAAAGGCCGTCTGGAGTGATAAACGCCGTCTTCTCACGGTCCATGTCATCAACGGCAATCTGCCAGTACCCAGAGCGGAGGTCAATGGAGGAAAAATATTTTGCGCCGTGAAGGCAATCCAGGGCATCGTCTATGCGTGGTAAAGGGTAGACGTCCTTCTTCGTTATTTTGTTTAAATGGCGATAATCGACGCAAAATCTCCAGCTGTTGTCCTTCTTCTTTACAAGTACAACAGGGGACGCCCAGGGACTGCATGAAGGCTCGATGATATTCCGAGAAAGCATTTTGTCGACCTCCTGTTGGATGATGCGCCGCTCTGCATGGGAAACACGGTAGGGTCTCCGATGGATTGGACTCGTATCGCCTGTATCAATCCGGTGCTTAACAACGGACGTCTGGCCGAGTGGGCGGTCGCCAAGGTCGAAGATGTCCCAAAAAGATGCAAGCAGGGAACGCAGGTCGTTAGCTTGTTCTTTCGGCAAGTCGGGGGCAATCATCTTGGTTAACACACTTTGGTCTGATGGAGGAGTAGACGAAGTTTTTTCGGCACTCGGGATGCTGTCATAACTTAGAGTGCAAATATGGCACTCTGCCGCCGGCACGATCTCGGCTAGAGATATACCACGAGGGAGGACTTGTGTACATAGTGAAAAATTCACTAAGGGTAGGCAGGATGCATTGGCCGTAATAGTGATGACGGTGTGAGGAAACGCAACGTTGTGCGAAAGCAGGACGTCAACATTGGGGGACACAATATAAACACCGTCTGGGACAGGTGGAACAGGGGAGACGCCTATGTAAGCTACTGTTCGTTGAGGGAGACGCAGGTGTTCTGTAGAACAAAGCCGACTTGGAGGGCAACTTGGAGGATCAACAACATTAGGTAGAGCGAGTTGCACTATACCGGCAGAGCAGTCTATCAAGGCCGAATGTTCAGACAAAAAGTCTTGGCCCAAAATTATGTCATTAGGGCAGTGTTCTAAAACATAAAACAGAACTGATGTGTGGTGTCCGGCGACGCTGACGCGAGCTGAGCACACACCAATTACGGCGACTTTTCCACCATCGGCCGTTCGGACCACAGGAGTTGGGCCAGGAGTAAGGACTTTCTTCAGCCGTGCTCTAAGGTCAGCGTTCATGATAGACACGTGTGCGCCAGTGTCAATGAGGGCTGTAGTAGGTACACCGTCGACGTCAACATTGATAAGGTTCTGATGTGCGGGCAAGGTCAGTAGAGGATTTTGGGATCGGGTCGGTATTGCAGCATCACCTCCAAGAGCTGCTCCCGTCAGTTTTCCGGAGGTGAACGCCGGAACGAGCTTGGGGACGGCGATCGGCGAGATGGGGGCGAGCGGGAGAAACGGCGTTGTGGCGAAGGGGAGCGGCTGGATCGGGGGCGCGAGGAATTCTCAGGCGTTAGCGGCTCTGTTTTCGGTGATGAGCGTGAATTCCAGACAGGTGGGCGATGGGGCGGAGGGTGAGGCCACGGAGCAGAGCTGGACCAAGCACGGCAGTGACGCGAAATGTGGCCTATACGACCGCAATTGAAGCATATCGGCCGGTCGTCTGGGGTGCGCCATACCGCCGGGTCGCGATAATGTGGGCTGGCAGAAAAACGTCGGTTGGGCGGGACAGTCACGGGTGGATTTGGTGTGGCGTAGTCTGGACGATGAATGGAGCAGACGTTTAAGCCGGCGTTGGCCAGTTCTTGCCTCACGACGGTCTGTATGAGAGAGACGGTGGCGTGATAGCTTTCGGAGTTGGGGGAGGCTGACACGAGTGGAGCTGCGGCTTCTATTTCCCGACGGACAATACGGACAACGTCACCGGGACTTTCCGTAGAAGGCAGGCGAGGGTCTTCGCATGTGGACGTTGCAGCCGTGTTTGGAAGCCGGGCAAACTGGTGGAGAACACGGCGGCTCTTCGCTTCTTCAAAGCGCCGGCATTCAGAAATAATGTCGTGGACCGTAGATGAATTCTTGAACACAAGAAGGTGAAAGGCGTCATCTGCTATGCCCTTAATAATATGGCCAACCTTATCGGCTTCGGACATCTGCGAGTCTACCTTGCGGCACAAAGCGAGCACGTCCTGAATGTACGTGAGGTATGATTCGGTGCACGTCTGAACTCGACGTGCGAGCTCGTTTTGGGCGGCGCGTTGACTTCCCACAGGCCTGCCAAATAGCTCCCGGAGCTTTTGTTTGCATAACTCCCAGCTAGTCAGTTCTTCCTCGTGCGTCTCGTACCAGACCTTTGCGGTACCTCTGAGATAAAAAATCACGTTGGCCAGCATGAGCGTTGGATCCCATCGCATACGTACACCCACTCGTTCGTATGACTTCAGCCAGGCTTCTACGTCAATGCCATCAGTGCCAGAAAAGGTACCTGGATCTCTCGGGGGCTCCAAGATGAGGGTTGACGGTCCAGTTGGAGAAAGCACGGACGTAGTTGGAGAAGGCACGGTAGACGGGGAAGGGTCGGCATTGTTGACTGCAGTCGCCATGGGGGAGACCACTAGGCGCCCGCTACGAAGCTCCGTTTTGCGTGAAGTGAGTACCCCGCACCTCCCACCAATGATGTTACGGGAGAATAACTTTACTTTATAAAACGAGGAATAAACTCGGTGGTGGACAAGATGGCGCCCAGTTGGCTCACAGATCTGACAACATCGTCCTCCTCTTTGTCTTCTTCGTCGTTCTCATCCTACCGTTACAATATGAACCGCGCTAAAACGGCATTAAACAATGTCACTTAGTGAGATGCAGTGTTTTTCACCTTTACAAGTTGGGAACTGCGATATCTAATGTGAAAGCGCTTGAAACCGTCGTAATGTTGTAGAAAGCAATGTAAAGTAGCGAGTAAAACGTTTTCTAACGATAGAAGTGCGAAGGTTATGTTAGGTTGAGTTATGTTAGTTTAAGCTAGGTAGCGTCGTGAAACCACAAAAAACGACGTCATCTAACGAGATAGTGTTGTTTATTGCGAGTACGAAACTGCGATAGGTGAAATGTTGTGAAAGCACACAAAACGGCATGAACAAGCCAAATACTGCGTGTTGTACCGTTACAAGTGCGAAACTGCTATGTTGTGACATTCTCGGTAAAGCGCATGCAAGTATCGTGAAACCTTAAAGAACAATGTCATTTAGCGAGATACAGCGTTCTGTACTGCAATAAGTTGGTGAAAAACTGTGAGGTTATGCAAATATCGTATATGTGAACGAAACAGTGTAATAGAGCGTTTTTCAATACAAGTACGAATGTTAGGTTAGGTTAAGATATGAACCGTCGTAAAACCGCATTAAACAATGTCACTTAGTGAGATGCAGTGTTTTTCACCATTACAAGTCGGGAACTGCGATATCTAATGTGAAAGCGCTTGCAAACGTCATCAGGTTAGGTTAGGTTAGGTTAGGTTAGGTTAGGTTAGGTTAGGTTAGCTTAGGTTAAGATATGAACCGCGCTAAAACGGCATTAAACAATGTCACTTAGTGAGATGCAGTGTTTTTCACCTTTACAAGTTGGGAACTGCGATATCTAATGTGAAAGCGCTTGAAACCGTCGTAATGTTGTAGAAAGCAATGTAAAGTAGCGAGTAAAACGTTTTCTAACGATAGAAGTGTGAAGGTTATGTTAGGTTGAGTTATGTTAGTTTAAGCTAGGTAGCGTCGTGAAACCACCAAAAACGACGTCATCTAACGAGATAGTGTTGTTTATTGCGAGTACGAAACTGCGATAGGTGAAATGTTGTGAAAGCACACAAAACGGCATGAACAAGCCAAATACTGCGTGTTGTACCGTTACAAGTGCGAAACTGCTATGTTGTGACATTCTCGGTAAAGCGCATGCAAGTATCGTGAAACCTTAAAGAACGATGTCATTTAGCGAGATACAGCGTTCTGTACTGTAATAAGTTGGTGAAAAACTGTGAGGTTATGCAAATATCGTATATGTGAACGAAACAGTGTAATAGAGCGTTTTTCAATACAAGTACGAATGTTAGGTTAGGTTAAGATATGAACCGTCGTAAAACCGCATTAAACAATGTCACTTAGTGAGATGCAGTGTTTTTCACCATTACAAGTCGGGAACTGCGATATCTAATGTGAAAGCGCTTGCAAACGTCATCAGGTTAGGTTAGGTTAGGTTAGGTTAGGTTAGGTTAGGTTAGGTTAAGATATGAACCGCGCTAAAACGGCATTAAACAATGTCAGTGAGATGCAGTGTTTTTCACCTTTACAAGTTGGGAACTGCGATATCTAATGTGAAAGCGCTTGAAACCGTCGTAATGTTGTAGAAAGCAATGTAAAGTAGCGAGTAAAACGTTTTCTAACGATAGAAGTGTGAAGGTTATGTTAGGTTGAGTTATGTTAGTTTAAGCTAGGTAGCGTCGTGAAACCACCAAAAACGACGTCATCTAACGAGATAGTGTTGTTTATTGCGAGTACGAAACTGCGATAGGTGAAATGTTGTGAAAGCACACAAAACGGCATGAACAAGCCAAATACTGCGTGTTGTACTGTTACAAGTGCGAAACTGCTATGTTGTGACATTCTCGGTAAAGCGCATGCAAGTATCGTGAAACCTTAAAGAACGATGTCATTTAGCGAGATACAGCGTTCTGTACTGTAATAAGTTGGTGAGAAACTGTGAGGTCAAGCAAATATCGTAATTGTGAACGAAACAGTGTAATTGAGCGTCTTTAGATACAAGTGCGAATGTTAGGTTAGGTTGACATATCAACCATCGTAAAACCGCATTAAACAATGTCACTTAGTGAGATGTAGTGTTTTCAACATTACAAGTCGGGAACTACAATATCTACTGTGAAAGCGCATGAAACCGTCGTAATCTTGTAGAAAACATTGTAAAGTTGCGAGTAAAACGTTTTCTAACGATAGAAGTGTGAAGGGTAGGTTAGGTTAGGTTAGTTTAGGCTAGGTAGCGTCGTGAAACTACCAAAAACGACGTCATCTAAAGAGATAGTGTTGTTTTATTGCGAGTATTAAACTGCGATAGGTGAAATGTGAAAGCACACAAAACGGCATGAACAAGCCAAATACTGCGTGTTCTACCGTTACAAGTGCGAAACTGCTATATTGTGATATTCTCGTTAAAGCGCATGCAAGCATCGTGAAACCTTAAAAACAATGTCATTTAGCGAGATACAGCGTTCTGTACTGCAATAAGTTGGTGAAAAACTGTGAGGTTATGCAAATATCGTAATTGTGAACGAAACAGTGTAATAGAGCGTTTTTCAATACAAGTACGAATGTTAGGTTAGGTTAAGAAATGAACCGTCGTAAAACCGCATTAAACAATGTCACTTAGTGAGATGCAGTGTTTTTCACCATTACAAGTCGGGAACTGCGATATCTGATGTGAAAGCGCTTGCAAACGTCGTTAGGTTAGGTTAGGTTAGGTTAGGTTAGGTTACGTTAGGTTAGGTTTGGTTAGGTTAGGTTAGGTTAGGTTAGGTTAGGTTATATTAGGTTGGGTTAGGTTAGGTTAGGTTACGTTAGGTTAAGGTATGAACCGTCGTAAAACCGTAATAAACAATGTCACTTAGTGAGATCCAGTGTTTTTCACCTTTACAAGTTGGGAACTGCGATATCTAATGTGAAAGCGCTTGCAACCGTCGTTAGGTTAGGTTAGGTTAGGTTAGGTTAGGTTTGGTTAGGTTAGGTTAGGTTAGGTTAGGTTAGGTTAGATTAGGTTAGGTTGGATTGAGTTGGGTTTGGTTAGGTTAGGTTAGGTTAGGTTGGGTTAGGTTAGGTTAGGTTAGGTTACGTTAGGTTAGGTTAGGTTACGTTAGGTTAGGTTAGGTTAGGTTAGGTTACGTTAGGTTAGGTTAGGTTAGGTAAGGATAATTTGGTTAGGTTAGGTAAGGTTAGGTTAGGTTAGGTTAGGTTGGGTTGGGTGTTGTTGGGTTGGGTTGGGTTAGGTTGGGTTAGGTTAGGTTATGTTACGTTAGGCTAGGTTAGGTTAGGTTAGGTTACGTTAGGTAATGTTAGGTTAGGTTAGGTTACGTTAGGTTAGGTTAGGTCAGGTAAGGTTAGGTTACGTTAGAATAGGTTAGGTTAGGTTACGTTAGGTTAGGTTAAGTTAGGTTAGGTTAGGTTTGGTTAGGTTAGCTTAGGTTAAGATATGAACCGCGCTAAAACGGCATTAAACAATGTCACTTAGTGAGATGCAGTGTTTTTCACCTTTACAAGTTGGGAACTGCGATATCTAATGTGAAAGCGCTTGAAACCGTCGTAATGTTGTAGAAAGCAATGTAAAGTAGCGAGTAAAACGTTTTCTAACGATAGAAGTGTGAAGGTTATGTTAGGTTGAGTTATGTTAGTTTAAGCTAGGTAGCGTCGTGAAACCACCAAAAACGACGTCATCTAACGAGATAGTGTTGTTTATTGCGAGTACGAAACTGCGATAGGTGAAATGTTGTGAAAGCACACAAAACGGCATGAACAAGCCAAATACTGCGTGTTGTACCGTTACAAGTGCGAAACTGCTATGTTGTGACATTCTCGGTAAAGCGCATGCAAGTATCGTGAAACCTTAAAGAACGATGTCATTTAGCGAGATACAGCGTTCTGTACTGTAATAAGTTGGTGAAAAACTGTGAGGTCAAGCAAATATCGTAATTGTGAACGAAACAGTGTAGTTGAGCGTCTTTAGATACAAGTGCGAATGTTAGGTTAGGTTGACATATCAACCATCGTAAAACCACATTAAACAATGTCACTTAGTGAGATGTAGTGTTTTTCAACATTACAAGTCGGGAACTACGATATCTAATGTGAAAGCGCATGAAACCGTCGTAATCTTGTAGAAAACATTGTAAAGTTGCGAGTAAAACGTTTTCTAACGATAGAAGTGCGAAGGTTAGGTTAGGTTAGGTTAGTTTAGGCTAGGTAGCGTCGTGAAACTACCAAAAACGACGTCATCTAAAGAGATAGTGTTGTTTTATTGCGAGTATTAAACTGCGATAGGTGAAATGTTGTAAAAGCACACAAAACGGCATGAACAAGCCAAATACTGCGTGTTCTACAGTTACAAGTGCGAAACTGCTATATTGTGATATTCTCGTTAAAGCGCATGCAAGCATCGTGAAACCTTAAAGAACAATGTCATTTAGCGAGATACAGCGTTCTGTACTGCAATAAGTTGGTGAAAAACTGTGAGGTTATGCAAATATCGTAATTGTGAACGAAACAGTGTAACAGAGCGTTTTTCAATACAAGTACGAATGTTAGGTTAGGTTAAGATATGAACCGTCGTAAAACCGCATTAAACAATGTCACTTAGTGAGATGCAGTGTTTTTCACCATTACAAGTTGGGAACTGCGATATCTAATGTGAAAGCGCTTGCAAACGTCATTAGGTTAGGTTAGGTTAGGTTAGGTTAGGTTAGGTTACGTTAGGTTAGGTTTGGTTAGGTTAGGTTAGGTTAGGTTAGGTTAGGTTATGTTAGGTTAGGTTAGGTTAGGTTAGGTTAGGTTAAGATATGAACCGCGCTAAAACGGCATTAAACAATGTCACTTAGTGAGATGCAGTGTTTTTCACCTTTACAAGTTGGGAACTGCGATATCTAATGTGAAAGCGCTTGAAACCGTCGTAATGTTGTAGAAAGCAATGTAAAGTAGCGAGTAAAACGTTTTCTAACGATAGAAGTGCGAAGGTTATGTTAGGTTGAGTTATGTTAGTTTAAGCTAGGTAGCGTCGTGAAACCACCAAAAACGACGTCATCTAACGAGATAGTGTTGTTTATTGCGAGTACGAAACTGCGATAGGTGAAATGTTGTGAAAGCCCACAAAACGGCATGAACAAGCCAAATACTGCGTGTTGTACCGTTACAAGTGCGAAACTGCTATGTTGTGACATTCTCGGTAAAGCGCATGCAAGAATCGTGAAACCTTAAAGAACAATGTCATTTAGCGAGATACAGCGTTCTGTACTGCAATAAGTTGGTGAAAAACTGTGAGGTTATGCAAATATCGTATATGTGAACGAAACAGTGTAATAGAGCGTTTTTCAATACAAGTACGAATGTTAGGTTAGGTTAAGATATGAACCGTCGTAAAACCGCATTAAACAATGTCACTTAGTGAGATGCAGTGTTTTTCACCATTACAAGTCGGGAACTGCGATATCTAATGTGAAAGCGCTTGCAAACGTCATCAGGTTAGGTTAGGTTAGGTTAGGTTAGGTTAGGTTAGGTTAAGATATGAACCGCGCTAAAACGGCATTAAACAATGTCACTTAGTGAGATGCAGTGTTTTTCACCTTTACAAGTTGGGAACTGCGATATCTAATGTGAAAGCGCTTGAAACCGTCGTAATGTTGTAGAAAGCAATGTAAAGTAGCGAGTAAAACGTTTTCTAACGATAGAAGTGTGAAGGTTATGTTAGGTTGAGTTATGTTTAAGCTAGGTAGCGTCGTGAAACCACCAAAAACGACGTCATCTAACGAGATAGTGTTGTTTATTGCGAGTACGAAACTGCGATAGGTGAAATGTTGTGAAAGCACACAAAACGGCATGAACAAGCCAAATACTGCGTGTTGTACCGTTACAAGTGCGAAACTGCTATGTTGTGACATTCTCGGTAAAGCGCATGCAAGTATCGTGAAACCTTAAAGAACGATGTCATTTAGCGAGATACAGCGTTCTGTACTGTAATAAGTTGGTGAGAAACTGTGAGGTCAAGCAAATATCGTAATTGTGAACGAAACAGTGTAGTTGAGCGTCTTTAGATACAAGTGCGAATGTTAGGTTAGGTTGACATATCAACCATCGTAAAACCGCATTAAACAATGTCACTTAGTGAGATGTAGTGTTTTTCAACATTACAAGTCGGGAACTACGATATCTAATGTGAAAGCGCATGAAACCGTCGTAATCTTGTAGAAAACATTGTAAAGTTGCGAGTAAAACGTTTTCTAACGATAGAAGTGCGAAGGTTAGGTTAGGTTAGGTTAGTTTAGGCTAGGTAGCGTCGTGAAACTACCAAAAACGACGTCATCTAAAGAGATAGTGTTGTTTTATTGCGAGTATTAAACTGCGATAGGTGAAATGTTGTAAAAGCACACAAAACGGCATGAACAAGCCAAATACTGCGTGTTCTACCGTTACAAGTGCGAAACTGCTATATTGTGATATTCTCGTTAAAGCGCATGCAAGCATCGTGAAACCTTAAAGAACAATGTCATTTAGCGAGATACAGCGTTCTGTACTGCAATAAGTTGGTGAAAAACTGTGAGGTTATGCAAATATCGTAATTGTGAACGAAACAGTGTAATAGAGCGTTTTTCAATACAAGTACGAATGTTAGGTTAGGTTAAGATATGAACCGTCGTAAAACCGCATTAAACAATGTCACTTAGTGAGATGCAGTGTTTTTCACCATTACAAGTCGGGAACTGCGATATCTGATGTGAAAGCGCTTGCAAACGTCGTTAGGTTAGGTTAGGTTAGGTTAGGTTAGGTTACGTTAGGTTAGGTTTGGTTAGGTTAGGTTAGGTTAGGTTAGGTTATATTAGGTTGGGTTAGGTTAGGTTAGGTTACGTTAGGTTAAGGTATGAACCGTCGTAAAACCGTAATAAACAATGTCACTTAGTGAGATCCAGTGTTTTTCACCTTTACAAGTTGGGAACTGCGATATCTAATGTGAAAGCGCTTGCAACCGTCGTTAGGTTAGGTTAGGTTAGGTTAGGTTAGGTTTGGTTAGGTTAGGTTAGGTTAGGTTAGGTTAGATTAGGTTAGGTTGGATTGAGTTGGGTTAGGTTAGGTTAGGTTAGGTTAGGTTGGGTTAGGTTAGGTTAGGTTAGGTTACGTTAGGTTAGGTTAGGTTACGTTAGGTTAGGTTAGGTTAGGTTACGTTAGGTTAGGTTAGGTTAGGTAAGGATAATTTGGTTAGGTTAGGTAAGGTTAGGTTAGGTTAGGTTAGGTTGGGTTGGGTGTTGTTGGGTTGGGTTGGGTTAGGTTAGGTTATGTTACGTTAGGCTAGGTTAGGTTAGGTTAGGTTACGTTAGGTAATGTTAGGTTAGGTTAGGTTACGTTAGGTTAGGTTAGGTCAGGTAAGGTTAGGTTACGTTAGAATAGGTTAGGTTAGGTTACGTTAGGTTAGGTTAAGTTAGGTTAGGTTAGGTTTGGTTAGGTTAGCTTAGGTTAAGATATGAACCGCGCTAAAACGGCATTAAACAATGTCACTTAGTGAGATGCAGTGTTTTTCACCTTTACAAGTTGGGAACTGCGATATCTAATGTGAAAGCGCTTGAAACCGTCGTAATGTTGTAGAAAGCAATGTAAAGTAGCGAGTAAAACGTTTTCTAACGATAGAAGTGTGAAGGTTATGTTAGGTTGAGTTATGTTAGTTTAAGCTAGGTAGCGTCGTGAAACCACCAAAAACGACGTCATCTAACGAGATAGTGTTGTTTATTGCGAGTACGAAACTGCGATAGGTGAAATGTTGTGAAAGCACACAAAACGGCATGAACAAGCCAAATACTGCGTGTTGTACCGTTACAAGTGCGAAACTGCTATGTTGTGACATTCTCGGTAAAGCGCATGCAAGTATCGTGAAACCTTAAAGAACGATGTCATTTAGCGAGATACAGCGTTCTGTACTGTAATAAGTTGGTGAAAAACTGTGAGGTCAAGCAAATATCGTAATTGTGAACGAAACAGTGTAGTTGAGCGTCTTTAGATACAAGTGCGAATGTTAGGTTAGGTTGACATATCAACCATCGTAAAACCACATTAAACAATGTCACTTAGTGAGATGTAGTGTTTTTCAACATTACAAGTCGGGAACTACGATATCTAATGTGAAAGCGCATGAAACCGTCGTAATCTTGTAGAAAACATTGTAAAGTTGCGAGTAAAACGTTTTCTAACGATAGAAGTGCGAAGGTTAGGTTAGGTTAGGTTAGTTTAGGCTAGGTAGCGTCGTGAAACTACCAAAAACGACGTCATCTAAAGAGATAGTGTTGTTTTATTGCGAGTATTAAACTGCGATAGGTGAAATGTTGTAAAAGCACACAAAACGGCATGAACAAGCCAAATACTGCGTGTTCTACAGTTACAAGTGCGAAACTGCTATATTGTGATATTCTCGTTAAAGCGCATGCAAGCATCGTGAAACCTTAAAGAACAATGTCATTTAGCGAGATACAGCGTTCTGTACTGCAATAAGTTGGTGAAAAACTGTGAGGTTATGCAAATATCGTAATTGTGAACGAAACAGTGTAACAGAGCGTTTTTCAATACAAGTACGAATGTTAGGTTAGGTTAAGATATGAACCGTCGTAAAACCGCATTAAACAATGTCACTTAGTGAGATGCAGTGTTTTTCACCATTACAAGTCGGGAACTGCGATATCTAATGTGAAAGCGCTTGCAAACGTCATTAGGTTAGGTTAGGTTAGGTTAGGTTAGGTTAGGTTACGTTAGGTTAGGTTTGGTTAGGTTAGGTTAGGTTAGGTTAGGTTATGTTAGGTTAGGTTAGGTTAGGTTAGGTTAGGTTAAGATATGAACCGCGCTAAAACGGCATTAAACAATGTCACTTAGTGAGATGCAGTGTTTTTCACCTTTACAAGTTGGGAACTGCGATATCTAATGTGAAAGCGCTTGAAACCGTCGTAATGTTGTAGAAAGCAATGTAAAGTAGCGAGTAAAACGTTTTCTAACGATAGAAGTGTGAAGGTTATGTTAGGTTGAGTTATGTTAGTTTAAGCTAGGTAGCGTCGTGAAACCACCAAAAACGACGTCATCTAACGAGATAGTGTTGTTTATTGCGAGTACGAAACTGCGATAGGTGAAATGTTGTGAAAGCCCACAAAACGGCATGAACAAGCCAAATACTGCGTGTTGTACCGTTACAAGTGCGAAACTGCTATGTTGTGACATTCTCGGTAAAGCGCATGCAAGAATCGTGAAACCTTAAAGAACAATGTCATTTAGCGAGATACAGCGTTCTGTACTGCAATAAGTTGGTGAAAAACTGTGAGGTTATGCAAATATCGTATATGTGAACGAAACAGTGTAATAGAGCGTTTTTCAATACAAGTACGAATGTTAGGTTAGGTTGACATATCAACCATCGTAAAACCGCATTAAACAATGTCACTTAGTGAGATGTAGTGTTTTTCAACATTACAAGTCGGGAACTACGATATCTAATGTGAAAGCGCATGAAACCGTCGTAACCTTGTAGAAAACATTGTAAAGTTGCGAGTAAAACGTTTTCTAACGATAGAAGTGCGAAGGTTAGGTTAGGTTAGGTTAGTTTAGGCTAGGTAGCGTCGTGAAACTACCAAAAACGACGTCATCTAAAGAGATAGTGTTGTTTTATTGCGAGTATTAAACTGCGATAGGTGAAATGTTGTAAAAGCACACAAAACGGCATGGACAAGCCAAATACTGCGTGTTCTACAGTTACAAGTGCGAAACTGCTATATTGTGATATTCTCGTTAAAGCGCATGCAAGCATCGTGAAACCTTAAAGAACAATGTCATTTAGCGAGATACAGCGTTCTGTACTGCAATAAGTTGGTGAAAAACTGTGAGGTTATGCAAATATCGTAATTGTGAACGAAACAGTGTAACAGAGCGTTTTTCAATACAAGTACGAATGTTAGGTTAGGTTAAGATATGAACCGTCGTAAAACCGCATTAAACAATGTCACTTAGTGAGATGCAGTGTTTTTCACCATTACAAGTCGGGAACTGCGATATCTAATGTGAAAGCGCTTGCAAACGTCATTAGGTTAGGTTAGGTTAGGTTAGGTTAGGTTAGGTTACGTTAGGTTAGGTTTGGTTAGGTTAGGTTAGGTTAGGTTAGGTTATGTTAGGTTAGGTTAGGTTAGGTTAGGTTAGGTTAGGTTAGGTTAGGTTAAGATATGAACCGCGCTAAAACGGCATTAAACAATGTCACTTAGTGAGATGCAGTGTTTTTCACCTTTACAAGTTGGGAACTGCGATATCTAATGTGAAAGCGCTTGAAACCGTCGTAATGTTGTAGAAAGCAATGTAAAGTAGCGAGTAAAACGTTTTCTAACGATAGAAGTGTGAAGGTTATGTTAGGTTGAGTTATGTTAGTTTAAGCTAGGTAGCGTCGTGAAACCACCAAAAACGACGTCATCTAACGAGATAGTGTTGTTTATTGCGAGTACGAAACTGCGATAGGTGAAATGTTGTGAAAGCACACAAAACGGCATGAACAAGCCAAATACTGCGTGTTGTACCGTTACAAGTGCGAAACTGCTATGTTGTGACATTCTCGGTAAAGCGCATGCAAGTATCGTGAAACCTTAAAGAACAATGTCATTTAGCGAGATACAGCGTTCTGTACTGCAATAAGTTGGTGAAAAACTGTGAGGTTATGCAAATATCGTATATGTGAACGAAACAGTGTAATAGAGCGTTTTTCAATACAAGTACGAATGTTAGGTTAGGTTAAGATATTGCCACGAGGAATTGCTAAGGCGCAGTACAACGCAGACGTTGTTAAAAGAGGAACGCTGACGGCATCGCTACGACTCATGAAGCCCGCCGGAAGGCACGAGCCGGCCCAGCCTGTGCACGAGCTGCTACCGAGCAGCGGCAAAGAAAAGAGGAGAAGAAGAGGACGACGAGCGTTCGCTGCTTTCTCCCAGCTACTGTGTAGTTCTTTTGGCTTTGGGCACAAGTTCGCCCTTATTAAACCTTGTAAATAGGACGTCCCGGTTGTGAGGTTGTTATATCCGTTACATTTTCTGGTGGAGGAGCCTGGGTACATGATTCCGAGCCCCACGCAAGAGCGAAGTCCAAGCACTGACCAGCCGCAACCAGTGGAGCTTACACCGGTGCACCAACGAGTCAGCCGCCGTATCCGAGGAGAGTTGCCAGAATTTGGGCCACTCCCTTCTGTATCAAGGGCATCGGTGACGGAGACAAGCGCCGCCACCACCATGACGAGCCAAGTTACGCCGGCACAACTCATCGTAAGCCAACCGGTCATTCCAAAGGTGTTTCATGGTGACCCATACGAGGACGCCGAAGACTGGTTAGAGCATTTCGAGAGAGTGGGAAATCTAAATCAGTGGAACGAGGAAGGCAAGCTGCGTAACGTCTACATTGCGTTGGAAGACTCTGCACGAGTGTGGTACGAAAACCACGAGGCATCTCTGACGTCGTGGCAAGAGTTTCGGCGGCAGCTACTGAGTACGTTCGCCAACAGTGATCGCCGGGAAAGGGCGGAAGCAGCTCTCCGCACACGGATTCAACGAACGAACGAAACTGTCGCGATGTACATCGAAGACATGTCCCGCCTTTTCAAGCGAGCTGATCCTGGCATGACGGAAGACAAGAAGGTGCGCCACCTCATGCACGGGGTAAAGCAAGAATTGTTCGCGGGACTCATCCGCAGTCCGCCCCGTACTGTTGCTGAGTTTCGGTCGGAAGCAACAACCATCGAAACGACGCTTCAGCAGAGAGCCCGACAGTACAACCGCGACGTAGCCGGTGCATCCGCAGGAGTCTACTCAGCAGGCGTCGTGGATAATCTTGACACATTGCGCGAGCTCGTCCGGTCTGTTGTCAGGGAAGAATTAAGGAAACTGCAGTCACCTGATGTCACCCCCGAGCTGTCTCTTGCTGAAGTTGTCCGAGATGAAATTCGACAGGCCATGCGGGAGCCGCGGAGTGATGTGCCAGCGACACGACGGGCGGTAACGTACTCCGAGGTGCTCAGGCGACCTACTCTGCACTGTTCGCCGATCGAGACACCAAGTACTTATGTGCAGACAATGCGCAGCCCGCCTGAAATCGTAGAGGCAACACGCACTCCACCTCGTGCGAGAGAGATGATGCCACGGAAGAGCGATGTGTGGCGAGATGCCACACGTAGGCCCTTGTGTTTCCACTGTGGAGAGGCTGGCCACCTGTACCGATTCTGCCGATATCGTCAAGCTGGTCTTAGGGGATTCGCCATCAATGCACCGTGTCCGCGAAACGGCGAAAGACCTTCCGAGATTGAAGAATACCTATGCTCACGTCGGGAATTTGACCCGCCTCGTCGTCATCAACCACGCTCACCATCCCCTATGCGCTACCGCTCGTCTAGCCCACGTCCCTTCCCAAGCACGTCTAGGCAGCGTTCGCCTAGCCCAAATCCGGGAAACTGAAGAGGGCGACCTGTGGAGGCGAGGCCGCTGGCGACTTGGGATATGAAGATCCTCCACTGCGGTACGAGCCTGATAACGACGACTGTTTCCAGGTAAAGGAGTGCAGTACAGAGAAAATTACTTCAGACTTGCCGTTGGTGATTGACGGACTAGAGCTCAATGCTTTGATCGATACTGGTGCGGATTATTCTGTGGTAAGTTACGAATTAGCGAAGCGACTCAAGAAAGTTCTGACCGAATGGGGTGGACCTCAAGTACGTACTGCAGGTGGTCACCTCATAACCCCTTCCGGCCGATGTACCGCAAGGGTCATGATACGGGGCTTCACTTACGTCGGTGACTTTGTCGTCCTACCTGTGTGCTCGAGGGAAGTGATACTGGGAATGGATTTCCTACAAGCTAATGGTGCAATTATCAATTTACAGAGGTCGAGCGTGTCCTTTTCGACGGAGCAAGCTTTAAAGGTAGCACGATCAGATGAACGATGTACCACTCCACTGCGCGTCGTCGACGATGATGTGACTGTACCGCCACGGAGCAGTATAATGGTTCTCGTGCATAATGATGCATTCAGCGACTACGAGGGTGTGGCGGAGAGCAACGTGGATGTTTTCTTGAAAAGAGGCGTTTGTGTGGCACGAGGGATTATCCAGCTGCGAAACGGGTGCACAGACATCCTCTTGACGAATTTCGGTAACGAATTCCAGCACATCGCAAAAGGGACGGCAATAGCGTTTCTTCATGAGTTCTGTGAAGTGACAGAAATATGCAGTCTTGAAACGACGTCACCGAATGTGAAACTTCCATCTGATGCCTGCGACACAATATACGTAAATCCTAATCTTTCAGAGATTCAACGTCAACAGCTATACGACCTCGTGCGGGAATTTGGCAGCTGTTTCTCCAACAGTTCAAAGGTACGGCGCACGAGCATTACAAAACACAGGATCATAACGGACGAGACAACCAGGCCGGTATGCCGGCACCCGTATCGTGTTTCCCCTAAGGAAAGGGAAGTCATCAAGAAGCAGGTACGAGAAATGCTTGAAGATGATGTTATCCAGCCTTCTAACAGCCCGTGGTCATCTCCCGTGGTGCTTGTCAAGAAGAAGGATAACACGCTACGGTTTTGTGTCGACTACAGGAAACTGAATGCTGTGACTAAACGGGATGTATATCCCCTTCCACGCATCGACGACACGTTAGATCGACTTCGGTGTGCCAAGTTCTTCTCATCACTAGATCTGAAAAGTGGATACTGGCAAATCGAGGTTGATGAACGTGATCGCGAAAAGACTGCTTTTGTTACCCCGGACGGACTTTACGAATTTAAGGCTCTCCCGTTTGGTCTCTGTTGTGCGCCGGCAACGTTCCAACGCATGATGGACACTGTGCTTTCCGGATTGAAGTGGCAGTGTTGCCTAGTGTACCTAGACGACGTGGTCATCTTCGCGGCTACATTTGAGGAGCACATCAAGCGCCTTCGGTCAGTGTTAGAGGCAATCCGTTCGGCAGATTTGACAATCAAGCCAGAGAAGTGCCGATTAGGTTTCGAAGAGCTTCGTTTTCTTGGGCATGTCGTCAGCGCCCAAGGTGTTCGCCCTGATCCTGATAAGACGACCGCCGTCGCAAGGTTTCCGGTGCCAACAGACAAAAAGTCAGTACGGAGATTTCTAGGTCTATGTGCGTACTATAGACGATTTGTGAGAAATTTTTCAAAGATCGCAGAACCCTTAACGAGACTTACGAAAGAAGATGTGCCTTTCCAGTGGCAAAACGAGCAACAAAGCGCCTTCAACGAATTGAGAAAGAGGTTAGAAAACCCCCCGATTCTTTCTCACTTTGATGAGACAGCCGACACGGAAATACACACAGATGCCAGTAACATCGGCCTTGGATGCGTTCTAATACAGTGGCAGAAAGGTGAAGAAAAAGTGATAGCTTATGCCAGTCGGACTCTAACAAAAGCAGAGACAAACTATTCGGCCACGGAAAAAGAATGCCTTGCCGTCATCTGGGCCATCAGTAAATTTCGGCCGTACCTATATGGTAGACCATTCAAGGCAGTCAGCGATCACCATGCGCTTTGCTGGCTGGCGAACATAAAGGAACCATCCGGACGACTAGCAAGGTGGAGCCTCAGACTGCAAGAATACGATATAACCGTGGTATACCGATCTGGCAAAAAACATACCGATGCCGACTGTTTGTCACGGGCTCCTACAGACACACCACCATCAGAAGAAGACGACTTTCCGTTCGTAGGAATTGTCGAGACCACTCAAATAGCCGAACTCCAACGTACAGACAAAGAATTACTCCCGCTTATCGAACACCTGCAAGGAATTGACGTACAAGTACCCCGTATATTTTCTCGAAGCCTCGCATCGTTCTGCCTCCGAGGAAACGTTCTCTACAAGAGAAACTTCAAGCCCAACCGCGAAAAGTTCCTGCTTGTCGTTCCAGCAACTATGCGACAAGAAATACTTCGAGCGTGTCACGATGAGCCCACATCTGGACATTTGGGTGTGACGCGAACGCTTGCAAGGATCAGTCTCCATTATTATTGGCCCAAGCTACTAGCTTCAGTGCAACACTACGTCAAAACATGCCGCGAGTGCCAAAGACGAAAAACACCAAGTTCTAAACCAGCGGGCCTTCTACAACCTATAGATCCACCGAAAGCGCCTTTCCGCCAAGTTGGAATGGACCTCCTTGGACCCTTCCCGACATCTTTACTCGGCAAGAAATGGATCGTTGTGGCCACTGATTATTTAACTAGATACGCCGAAACAGACTCTTTGGAACGAGGAACGGCAGCAGAAGTGGCCCAATTCTTCGTACACAAAATAGTCCTGCGACATGGCGCTCCAACGGTTGTAATCACCGATCGCGGAACGGCTTTCACGGCGCAACTTTTGAAGTGCCTGCTCAACATGACTCACACTGTTCATAGGAAAACCACTGCATATCATCCTCAATGCAATGGCCTGACCGAACGCCTTAACAGAACTCTAGCGGACATGATATCCATGTATGTGGATGTCGAGCACAAAAAGTGGGACGAAATTTTACCATACGTCACTTTCGCCTACAATACGGCTGTGCAAGAGACCACCAAAATCACCCCATTTGAACTAGTTTACGGTCGTGCTGTTACCACAACACTGGATGCTATGTTACCAATAGACCAAGATGACTACCCCCCCGATCTTGACGACTTTCTACAAAGAGCGGAAGAAGCCCGCCAGTTAGCAAGATACCGAATACGCCACCAACACCGCATCGATGCCGACCGCTACAACCGAGGAAGACTTGACACGCGATATGACGTTGGCGACAAAGTGTGGATATGGACTCCAGTACGACGACGAGGCCTCTCCGAAAAACTCATTTCCCGGTATTTTGGCCCCTACGAGATCGTACAGCGACACAATGACCTCGTCTACGAAGTCAAGCCTGCAGGCCACCTGCATTCGAGGCGACGCAATCCCACGGAGCGTGTACACATTGTACGGATGAAACCGTACTACGACCGATTCCAAACCTAGCCACCCCAATCCCTTGACGTACTGCAACCTCATTTTTACAAACTTGTACACACAAAAAAAAAAAAAAAAAAAAAGTACTGAACAGCCTCATCGCAAGCATCGGGGCGATGCCGCTTGAGAGGGGGGATAATGCCACGAGGAATTGCTAAGGCGCAGTACAACGCAGACGTTGTTAAAAGAGGAACGCTGACGGCATCGCTACGACTCATGAAGCCCGCCGGAAGGCACGAGCCGGCCCAGCCTGTGCACGAGCTGCTACCGAGCAGCGGCAAAGAAAAGAGGAGAAGAAGAGGACGACGAGCGTTCGCTGCTTTCTCCCAGCTACTGTGTAGTTCTTTTGGCTTTGGGCACAAGTTCGCCCTTATTAAACCTTGTAAATAGGACGTCCCGGTTGTGAGGTTGTTATATCCGTTACAATATGAACCGTCGTAAAACCGCATTAAACAATGTCACTTAGTGAGATGCAGTGTTTTTCACCATTACAAGTCGGGAACTGCGATATCTAATGTGAAAGCGCTTGCAAACGTCATCAGGTTAGGTTAGGTTAGGTTAGGTTAGGTTAGGTTAGGTTAGGTTAGGTTAGGTTAAGATATGAACCGCGCTAAAACGGCATTAAACAATGTCACTTAGTGAGATGCAGTGTTTTTCACCTTTACAAGTTGGGAACTGCGATATCTAATGTGAAAGCGCTTGAAACCGTCGTAATGTTGTAGAAAGCAATGTAAAGTAGCGAGTAAAACGTTTTCTAACGATAGAAGTGTGAAGGTTATGTTAGGTTGAGTTATGTTAGTTTAAGCTAGGTAGCGTCGTGAAACCACCAAAAACGACGTCATCTAACGAGATAGTGTTGTTTATTGCGAGTACGAAACTGCGATAGGTGAAATGTTGTGAAAGCACACAAAACGGCATGAACAAGCCAAATACTGCGTGTTGTACCGTTACAAGTGCGAAACTGCTATGTTGTGACATTCTCGGTAAAGCGCATGCAAGTATCGTGAAACCTTAAAGAACGATGTCATTTAGCGAGATACAGCGTTCTGTACTGTAATAAGTTGGTGAGAAACTGTGAGGTCAAGCAAATATCGTAATTGTGAACGAAACAGTGTAATTGAGCGTCTTTAGATACAAGTGCGAATGTTAGGTTAGGTTGACATATCAACCATCGTAAAACCGCATTAAACAATGTCACTTAGTGAGATGTAGTGTTTTCAACATTACAAGTCGGGAACTACAATATCTAATGTGAAAGCGCATGAAACCGTCGTAATCTTGTAGAAAACATTGTAAAGTTGCGAGTAAAACGTTTTCTAACGATAGAAGTGTGAAGGGTAGGTTAGGTTAGGTTAGTTTAGGCTAGGTAGCGTCGTGAAACTACCAAAAACGACGTCATCTAAAGAGATAGTGTTGTTTTATTGCGAGTATTAAACTGCGATAGGTGAAATGTGAAAGCACACAAAACGGCATGAACAAGCCAAATACTGCGTGTTCTACCGTTACAAGTGCGAAACTGCTATATTGTGATATTCTCGTTAAAGCGCATGCAAGCATCGTGAAACCTTAAAGAACAATGTCATTTAGCGAGATACAGCGTTCTGTACTGCAATAAGTTGGTGAAAAACTGTGAGGTTATGCAAATATCGTAATTGTGAACGAAACAGTGTAATAGAGCGTTTTTCAATACAAGTACGAATGTTAGGTTAGGTTAAGATATGAACCGTCGTAAAACCGCATTAAACAATGTCACTTAGTGAGATGCAGTGTTTTTCACCATTACAAGTCGGGAACTGCGATATCTGATGTGAAAGCGCTTGCAAACGTCGTTAGGTTAGGTTAGGTTAGGTT
This sequence comes from Rhipicephalus microplus, assembly GCF_043290135.1. NCBI lineage: Eukaryota > Metazoa > Arthropoda > Arachnida > Ixodida > Ixodidae > Rhipicephalus > Rhipicephalus microplus. The sequence continues at coordinate 1,557,270 of NC_134701.1, read as the reverse complement.
AGGTTAGGTTACGTTAGGTTAGGTTTGGTTAGGTTAGGTTAGGTTATATTAGGTTGGGTTAGGTTAGGTTAGGTTACGTTAGGTTAAGGTATGAACCGTCGTAAAACCGTAATAAACAATGTCACTTAGTGAGATCCAGTGTTTTTCACCTTTACAAGTTGGGAACTGCGATATCTAATGTGAAAGCGCTTGCAACCGTCGTTAGGTTAGGTTAGGTTAGGTTAGGTTAGGTTTGGTTAGGTTAGGTTAGGTTAGGTTAGATTAGGTTAGGTTGGATTGAGTTGGGTTAGGTTAGGTTAGGTTAGGTTAGGTTGGGTTAGGTTAGGTTAGGTTAGGTTAGGTTAGGTTAGGTTACGTTAGGTTAGGTTAGGTTAGGTTACGTTAGGTTAGGTTAGGTTAGGTAAGGATAATTTGGTTAGGTTAGGTAAGGTTAGGTTAGGTTAGGTTAGGTTGGGTTGGGTGTTGTTGGGTTGGGTTGGGTTAGGTTGGGTTAGGTTAGGTTATGTTACGTTAGGCTAGGTTAGGTTAGGTTAGGTTACGTTAGGTAATGTTAGGTTAGGTTAGGTTACGTTAGGTTAGGTTAGGTCAGGTAAGGTTAGGTTACGTTAGAATAGGTTAGGTTAGGTTACGTTAGGTTAGGTTAAGTTAGGTTAGGTTAGGTTTGGTTAGGTTAGCTTAGGTTAAGATATGAACCGCGCTAAAACGGCATTAAACAATGTCACTTAGTGAGATGCAGTGTTTTTCACCTTTACAAGTTGGGAACTGCGATATCTAATGTGAAAGCGCTTGAAACCGTCGTAATGTTGTAGAAAGCAATGTAAAGTAGCGAGTAAAACGTTTTCTAACGATAGAAGTGTGAAGGTTATGTTAGGTTGAGTTATGTTAGTTTAAGCTAGGTAGCGTCGTGAAACCACCAAAAACGACGTCATCTAACGAGATAGTGTTGTTTATTGCGAGTACGAAACTGCGATAGGTGAAATGTTGTGAAAGCACACAAAACGGCATGAACAAGCCAAATACTGCGTGTTGTACCGTTACAAGTGCGAAACTGCTATGTTGTGACATTCTCGGTAAAGCGCATGCAAGTATCGTGAAACCTTAAAGAACGATGTCATTTAGCGAGATACAGCGTTCTGTACTGTAATAAGTTGGTGAAAAACTGTGAGGTTATGCAAATATCGTATATGTGAACGAAACAGTGTAATAGAGCGTTTTTCAATACAAGTACGAATGTTAGGTTAGGTTAAGATATGAACCGTCGTAAAACCGCATTAAACAATGTCACTTAGTGAGATGCAGTGTTTTTCACCATTACAAGTCGGGAACTGCGATATCTAATGTGAAAGCGCTTGCAAACGTCATCAGGTTAGGTTAGGTTAGGTTAGGTTAGGTTAGGTTAGGTTAAGATATGAACCGCGCTAAAACGGCATTAAACAATGTCAGTGAGATGCAGTGTTTTTCACCTTTACAAGTTGGGAACTGCGATATCTAATGTGAAAGCGCTTGAAACCGTCGTAATGTTGTAGAAAGCAATGTAAAGTAGCGAGTAAAACGTTTTCTAACGATAGAAGTGTGAAGGTTATGTTAGGTTGAGTTATGTTAGTTTAAGCTAGGTAGCGTCGTGAAACCACCAAAAACGACGTCATCTAACGAGATAGTGTTGTTTATTGCGAGTACGAAACTGCGATAGGTGAAATGTTGTGAAAGCACACAAAACGGCATGAACAAGCCAAATACTGCGTGTTGTACTGTTACAAGTGCGAAACTGCTATGTTGTGACATTCTCGGTAAAGCGCATGCAAGTATCGTGAAACCTTAAAGAACGATGTCATTTAGCGAGATACAGCGTTCTGTACTGTAATAAGTTGGTGAGAAACTGTGAGGTCAAGCAAATATCGTAATTGTGAACGAAACAGTGTAATTGAGCGTCTTTAGATACAAGTGCGAATGTTAGGTTAGGTTGACATATCAACCATCGTAAAACCGCATTAAACAATGTCACTTAGTGAGATGTAGTGTTTTCAACATTACAAGTCGGGAACTACAATATCTACTGTGAAAGCGCGTGAAACCGTCGTAATCTTGTAGAAAACATTGTAAAGTTGCGAGTAAAACGTTTTCTAACGATAGAAGTGTGAAGGGTAGGTTAGGTTAGGTTAGTTTAGGCTAGGTAGCGTCGTGAAACTACCAAAAACGACGTCATCTAAAGAGATAGTGTTGTTTTATTGCGAGTATTAAACTGCGATAGGTGAAATGTGAAAGCACACAAAACGGCATGAACAAGCCAAATACTGCGTGTTCTACCGTTACAAGTGCGAAACTGCTATATTGTGATATTCTCGTTAAAGCGCATGCAAGCATCGTGAAACCTTAAAGAACAATGTCATTTAGCGAGATACAGCGTTCTGTACTGCAATAAGTTGGTGAAAAACTGTGAGGTTATGCAAATATCGTAATTGTGAACGAAACAGTGTAATAGGGCGTTTTTCAATACAAGTACGAATGTTAGGTTAGGTTAAGAAATGAACCGTCGTAAAACCGCATTAAACAATGTCACTTAGTGAGATGCAGTGTTTTTCACCATTACAAGTCGGGAACTGCGATATCTGATGTGAAAGCGCTTGCAAACGTCGTTAGGTTAGGTTAGGTTAGGTTAGGTTAGGTTACGTTAGGTTAGGTTTGGTTAGGTTAGGTTAGGTTAGGTTAGGTTATATTAGGTTGGGTTAGGTTAGGTTAGGTTACGTTAGGTTAAGGTATGAACCGTCGTAAAACCGTAATAAACAATGTCACTTAGTGAGATCCAGTGTTTTTCACCTTTACAAGTTGGGAACTGCGATATCTAATGTGAAAGCGCTTGCAACCGTCGTTAGGTTAGGTTAGGTTAGGTTAGGTTAGGTTTGGTTAGGTTAGGTTAGGTTAGGTTAGGTTAGATTAGGTTAGGTTGGATTGAGTTGGGTTTGGTTAGGTTAGGTTAGGTTAGGTTGGGTTAGGTTAGGTTAGGTTAGGTTACGTTAGGTTAGGTTAGGTTACGTTAGGTTAGGTTAGGTTAGGTTAGGTTACGTTAGGTTAGGTTAGGTTAGGTAAGGATAATTTGGTTAGGTTAGGTAAGGTTAGGTTAGGTTAGGTTAGGTTGGGTTGGGTGTTGTTGGGTTGGGTTGGGTTAGGTTGGGTTAGGTTAGGTTATGTTACGTTAGGCTAGGTTAGGTTAGGTTAGGTTACGTTAGGTAATGTTAGGTTAGGTTAGGTTACGTTAGGTTAGGTTAGGTCAGGTAAGGTTAGGTTACGTTAGAATAGGTTAGGTTAGGTTACGTTAGGTTAGGTTAAGTTAGGTTAGGTTAGGTTTGGTTAGGTTAGCTTAGGTTAAGATATGAACCGCGCTAAAACGGCATTAAACAATGTCACTTAGTGAGATGCAGTGTTTTTCACCTTTACAAGTTGGGAACTGCGATATCTAATGTGAAAGCGCTTGAAACCGTCGTAATGTTGTAGAAAGCAATGTAAAGTAGCGAGTAAAACGTTTTCTAACGATAGAAGTGTGAAGGTTATGTTAGGTTGAGTTATGTTAGTTTAAGCTAGGTAGCGTCGTGAAACCACCAAAAACGACGTCATCTAACGAGATAGTGTTGTTTATTGCGAGTACGAAACTGCGATAGGTGAAATGTTGTGAAAGCACACAAAACGGCATGAACAAGCCAAATACTGCGTGTTGTACCGTTACAAGTGCGAAACTGCTATGTTGTGACATTCTCGGTAAAGCGCATGCAAGTATCGTGAAACCTTAAAGAACGATGTCATTTAGCGAGATACAGCGTTCTGTACTGTAATAAGTTGGTGAAAAACTGTGAGGTCAAGCAAATATCGTAATTGTGAACGAAACAGTGTAGTTGAGCGTCTTTAGATACAAGTGCGAATGTTAGGTTAGGTTGACATATCAACCATCGTAAAACCACATTAAACAATGTCACTTAGTGAGATGTAGTGTTTTTCAACATTACAAGTCGGGAACTACGATATCTAATGTGAAAGCGCATGAAACCGTCGTAATCTTGTAGAAAACATTGTAAAGTGTCGAGTAAAACGTTTTCTAACGATAGAAGTGCGAAGGTTAGGTTAGGTTAGGTTAGTTTAGGCTAGGTAGCGTCGTGAAACTACCAAAAACGACGTCATCTAAAGAGATAGTGTTGTTTTATTGCGAGTATTAAACTGCGATAGGTGAAATGTTGTAAAAGCACACAAAACGGCATGAACAAGCCAAATACTGCGTGTTCTACAGTTACAAGTGCGAAACTGCTATATTGTGATATTCTCGTTAAAGCGCATGCAAGCATCGTGAAACCTTAAAGAACAATGTCATTTAGCGAGATACAGCGTTCTGTACTGCAATAAGTTGGTGAAAAACTGTGAGGTTATGCAAATATCGTAATTGTGAACGAAACAGTGTAACAGAGCGTTTTTCAATACAAGTACGAATGTTAGGTTAGGTTAAGATATGAACCGTCGTAAAACCGCATTAAACAATGTCACTTAGTGAGATGCAGTGTTTTTCACCATTACAAGTTGGGAACTGCGATATCTAATGTGAAAGCGCTTGCAAACGTCATTAGGTTAGGTTAGGTTAGGTTAGGTTAGGTTAGGTTACGTTAGGTTAGGTTTGGTTAGGTTAGGTTAGGTTAGGTTAGGTTAGGTTATGTTAGGTTAGGTTAGGTTAGGTTAGGTTAGGTTAAGATATGAACCGCGCTAAAACGGCATTAAACAATGTCACTTAGTGAGATGCAGTGTTTTTCACCTTTACAAGTTGGGAACTGCGATATCTAATGTGAAAGCGCTTGAAACCGTCGTAATGTTGTAGAAAGCAATGTAAAGTAGCGAGTAAAACGTTTTCTAACGATAGAAGTGCGAAGGTTATGTTAGGTTGAGTTATGTTAGTTTAAGCTAGGTAGCGTCGTGAAACCACCAAAAACGACGTCATCTAACGAGATAGTGTTGTTTATTGCGAGTACGAAACTGCGATAGGTGAAATGTTGTGAAAGCCCACAAAACGGCATGAACAAGCCAAATACTGCGTGTTGTACCGTTACAAGTGCGAAACTGCTATGTTGTGACATTCTCGGTAAAGCGCATGCAAGAATCGTGAAACCTTAAAGAACAATGTCATTTAGCGAGATACAGCGTTCTGTACTGCAATAAGTTGGTGAAAAACTGTGAGGTTATGCAAATATCGTATATGTGAACGAAACAGTGTAATAGAGCGTTTTTCAATACAAGTACGAATGTTAGGTTAGGTTAAGATATGAACCGTCGTAAAACCGCATTAAACAATGTCACTTAGTGAGATGCAGTGTTTTTCACCATTACAAGTCGGGAACTGCGATATCTAATGTGAAAGCGCTTGCAAACGTCATCAGGTTAGGTTAGGTTAGGTTAGGTTAGGTTAGGTTAGGTTAAGATATGAACCGCGCTAAAACGGCATTAAACAATGTCACTTAGTGAGATGCAGTGTTTTTCACCTTTACAAGTTGGGAACTGCGATATCTAATGTGAAAGCGCTTGAAACCGTCGTAATGTTGTAGAAAGCAATGTAAAGTAGCGAGTAAAACGTTTTCTAACGATAGAAGTGTGAAGGTTATGTTAGGTTGAGTTATGTTTAAGCTAGGTAGCGTCGTGAAACCACCAAAAACGACGTCATCTAACGAGATAGTGTTGTTTATTGCGAGTACGAAACTGCGATAGGTGAAATGTTGTGAAAGCACACAAAACGGCATGAACAAGCCAAATACTGCGTGTTGTACCGTTACAAGTGCGAAACTGCTATGTTGTGACATTCTCGGTAAAGCGCATGCAAGTATCGTGAAACCTTAAAGAACGATGTCATTTAGCGAGATACAGCGTTCTGTACTGTAATAAGTTGGTGAGAAACTGTGAGGTCAAGCAAATATCGTAATTGTGAACGAAACAGTGTAGTTGAGCGTCTTTAGATACAAGTGCGAATGTTAGGTTAGGTTGACATATCAACCATCGTAAAACCGCATTAAACAATGTCACTTAGTGAGATGTAGTGTTTTTCAACATTACAAGTCGGGAACTACGATATCTAATGTGAAAGCGCATGAAACCGTCGTAATCTTGTAGAAAACATTGTAAAGTTGCGAGTAAAACGTTTTCTAACGATAGAAGTGCGAAGGTTAGGTTAGGTTAGGTTAGTTTAGGCTAGGTAGCGTCGTGAAACTACCAAAAACGACGTCATCTAAAGAGATAGTGTTGTTTTATTGCGAGTATTAAACTGCGATAGGTGAAATGTTGTAAAAGCACACAAAACGGCATGAACAAGCCAAATACTGCGTGTTCTACCGTTACAAGTGCGAAACTGCTATATTGTGATATTCTCGTTAAAGCGCATGCAAGCATCGTGAAACCTTAAAGAACAATGTCATTTAGCGAGATACAGCGTTCTGTACTGCAATAAGTTGGTGAAAAACTGTGAGGTTATGCAAATATCGTAATTGTGAACGAAACAGTGTAATAGAGCGTTTTTCAATACAAGTACGAATGTTAGGTTAGGTTAAGATATGAACCGTCGTAAAACCGCATTAAACAATGTCACTTAGTGAGATGCAGTGTTTTTCACCATTACAAGTCGGGAACTGCGATATCTGATGTGAAAGCGCTTGCAAACGTCGTTAGGTTAGGTTAGGTTAGGTTAGGTTAGGTTACGTTAGGTTAGGTTTGGTTAGGTTAGGTTAGGTTAGGTTAGGTTATATTAGGTTGGGTTAGGTTAGGTTAGGTTACGTTAGGTTAAGGTATGAACCGTCGTAAAACCGTAATAAACAATGTCACTTAGTGAGATCCAGTGTTTTTCACCTTTACAAGTTGGGAACTGCGATATCTAATGTGAAAGCGCTTGCAACCGTCGTTAGGTTAGGTTAGGTTAGGTTAGGTTAGGTTTGGTTAGGTTAGGTTAGGTTAGGTTAGGTTAGATTAGGTTAGGTTGGATTGAGTTGGGTTAGGTTAGGTTAGGTTAGGTTAGGTTGGGTTAGGTTAGGTTAGGTTAGGTTACGTTAGGTTAGGTTAGGTTACGTTAGGTTAGGTTAGGTTAGGTTACGTTAGGTTAGGTTAGGTTAGGTAAGGATAATTTGGTTAGGTTAGGTAAGGTTAGGTTAGGTTAGGTTAGGTTGGGTTGGGTGTTGTTGGGTTGGGTTGGGTTAGGTTGGGTTAGGTTAGGTTATGTTACGTTAGGCTAGGTTAGGTTAGGTTAGGTTACGTTAGGTAATGTTAGGTTAGGTTAGGTTACGTTAGGTTAGGTTAGGTCAGGTAAGGTTAGGTTACGTTAGAATAGGTTAGGTTAGGTTACGTTAGGTTAGGTTAAGTTAGGTTAGGTTAGGTTTGGTTAGGTTAGCTTAGGTTAAGATATGAACCGCGCTAAAACGGCATTAAACAATGTCACTTAGTGAGATGCAGTGTTTTTCACCTTTACAAGTTGGGAACTGCGATATCTAATGTGAAAGCGCTTGAAACCGTCGTAATGTTGTAGAAAGCAATGTAAAGTAGCGAGTAAAACGTTTTCTAACGATAGAAGTGTGAAGGTTATGTTAGGTTGAGTTATGTTAGTTTAAGCTAGGTAGCGTCGTGAAACCACCAAAAACGACGTCATCTAACGAGATAGTGTTGTTTATTGCGAGTACGAAACTGCGATAGGTGAAATGTTGTGAAAGCACACAAAACGGCATGAACAAGCCAAATACTGCGTGTTGTACCGTTACAAGTGCGAAACTGCTATGTTGTGACATTCTCGGTAAAGCGCATGCAAGTATCGTGAAACCTTAAAGAACGATGTCATTTAGCGAGATACAGCGTTCTGTACTGTAATAAGTTGGTGAAAAACTGTGAGGTCAAGCAAATATCGTAATTGTGAACGAAACAGTGTAGTTGAGCGTCTTTAGATACAAGTGCGAATGTTAGGTTAGGTTGACATATCAACCATCGTAAAACCACATTAAACAATGTCACTTAGTGAGATGTAGTGTTTTTCAACATTACAAGTCGGGAACTACGATATCTAATGTGAAAGCGCATGAAACCGTCGTAATCTTGTAGAAAACATTGTAAAGTTGCGAGTAAAACGTTTTCTAACGATAGAAGTGCGAAGGTTAGGTTAGGTTAGGTTAGTTTAGGCTAGGTAGCGTCGTGAAACTACCAAAAACGACGTCATCTAAAGAGATAGTGTTGTTTTATTGCGAGTATTAAACTGCGATAGGTGAAATGTTGTAAAAGCACACAAAACGGCATGAACAAGCCAAATACTGCGTGTTCTACAGTTACAAGTGCGAAACTGCTATATTGTGATATTCTCGTTAAAGCGCATGCAAGCATCGTGAAACCTTAAAGAACAATGTCATTTAGCGAGATACAGCGTTCTGTACTGCAATAAGTTGGTGAAAAACTGTGAGGTTATGCAAATATCGTAATTGTGAACGAAACAGTGTAACAGAGCGTTTTTCAATACAAGTACGAATGTTAGGTTAGGTTAAGATATGAACCGTCGTAAAACCGCATTAAACAATGTCACTTAGTGAGATGCAGTGTTTTTCACCATTACAAGTCGGGAACTGCGATATCTAATGTGAAAGCGCTTGCAAACGTCATTAGGTTAGGTTAGGTTAGGTTAGGTTAGGTTAGGTTACGTTAGGTTAGGTTTGGTTAGGTTAGGTTAGGTTAGGTTAGGTTATGTTAGGTTAGGTTAGGTTAGGTTAGGTTAGGTTAAGATATGAACCGCGCTAAAACGGCATTAAACAATGTCACTTAGTGAGATGCAGTGTTTTTCACCTTTACAAGTTGGGAACTGCGATATCTAATGTGAAAGCGCTTGAAACCGTCGTAATGTTGTAGAAAGCAATGTAAAGTAGCGAGTAAAACGTTTTCTAACGATAGAAGTGTGAAGGTTATGTTAGGTTGAGTTATGTTAGTTTAAGCTAGGTAGCGTCGTGAAACCACCAAAAACGACGTCATCTAACGAGATAGTGTTGTTTATTGCGAGTACGAAACTGCGATAGGTGAAATGTTGTGAAAGCCCACAAAACGGCATGAACAAGCCAAATACTGCGTGTTGTACCGTTACAAGTGCGAAACTGCTATGTTGTGACATTCTCGGTAAAGCGCATGCAAGAATCGTGAAACCTTAAAGAACAATGTCATTTAGCGAGATACAGCGTTCTGTACTGCAATAAGTTGGTGAAAAACTGTGAGGTTATGCAAATATCGTATATGTGAACGAAACAGTGTAATAGAGCGTTTTTCAATACAAGTACGAATGTTAGGTTAGGTTGACATATCAACCATCGTAAAACCGCATTAAACAATGTCACTTAGTGAGATGTAGTGTTTTTCAACATTACAAGTCGGGAACTACGATATCTAATGTGAAAGCGCATCAAACCGTCGTAATCTTGTAGAAAACATTGTAAAGTTGCGAGTAAAACGTTTTCTAACGATAGAAGTGCGAAGGTTAGGTTAGGTTAGGTTAGTTTAGGCTAGGTAGCGTCGTGAAACTACCAAAAACGACGTCATCTAAAGAGATAGTGTTGTTTTATTGCGAGTATTAAACTGCGATAGGTGAAATGTTGTAAAAGCACACAAAACGGCATGAACAAGCCAAATACTGCGTGTTCTACAGTTACAAGTGCGAAACTGCTATATTGTGATATTCTCGTTAAAGCGCATGCAAGCATCGTGAAACCTTAAAGAACAATGTCATTTAGCGAGATACAGCGTTCTGTACTGCAATAAGTTGGTGAAAAACTGTGAGGTTATGCAAATATCGTAATTGTGAACGAAACAGTGTAACAGAGCGTTTTTCAATACAAGTACGAATGTTAGGTTAGGTTAAGATATGAACCGTCGTAAAACCGCATTAAACAATGTCACTTAGTGAGATGCAGTGTTTTTCACCATTACAAGTCGGGAACTGCGATATCTAATGTGAAAGCGCTTGCAAACGTCATTAGGTTAGGTTAGGTTAGGTTAGGTTAGGTTAGGTTACGTTAGGTTAGGTTTGGTTAGGTTAGGTTAGGTTAGGTTAGGTTATGTTATGTTAGGTTAGGTTAGGTTAGGTTAGGTTAGGTTAGGTTAGGTTAAGATATGAACCGCGCTAAAACGGCATTAAACAATGTCACTTAGTGAGATGCAGTGTTTTTCACCTTTACAAGTTGGGAACTGCGATATCTAATGTGAAAGCGCTTGAAACCGTCGTAATGTTGTAGAAAGCAATGTAAAGTAGCGAGTAAAACGTTTTCTAACGATAGAAGTGTGAAGGTTATGTTAGGTTGAGTTATGTTAGTTTAAGCTAGGTAGCGTCGTGAAACCACCAAAAACGACGTCATCTAACGAGATAGTGTTGTTTATTGCGAGTACGAAACTGCGATAGGTGAAATGTTGTGAAAGCACACAAAACGGCATGAACAAGCCAAATACTGCGTGTTGTACCGTTACAAGTGCGAAACTGCTATGTTGTGACATTCTCGGTAAAGCGCATGCAAGTATCGTGAAACCTTAAAGAACGATGTCATTTAGCGAGATACAGCGTTCTGTACTGTAATAAGTTGGTGAAAAACTGTGAGGTTATGCAAATATCGTATATGTGAACGAAACAGTGTAATAGAGCGTTTTTCAATACAAGTACGAATGTTAGGTTAGGTTAAGATATGAACCGTCGTAAAACCGCATTAAACAATGTCACTTAGTGAGATGCAGTGTTTTTCACCATTACAAGTCGGGAACTGCGATATCTAATGTGAAAGCGCTTGCAAACGTCATAAGGTTAGGTTAGGTTAGGTTAAGATATGAACCGCGCTAAAACGGCATTAAACAATGTCAGTGAGATGCAGTGTTTTTCACCTTTACAAGTTGGGAACTGCGATATCTAATGTGAAAGCGCTTGAAACCGTCGTAATGTTGTAGAAAGCAATGTAAAGTAGCGAGTAAAACGTTTTCTAACGATAGAAGTGTGAAGGTTATGTTAGGTTGAGTTATGTTAGTTTAAGCTAGGTAGCGTCGTGAAACCACCAAAAACGACGTCATCTAACGAGATAGTGTTGTTTATTGCGAGTACGAAACTGCGATAGGTGAAATGTTGTGAAAGCACACAAAACGGCATGAACAAGCCAAATACTGCGTGTTGTACCGTTACAAGTGCGAAACTGCTATGTTGTGACATTCTCGGTAAAGCGCATGCAAGTATCGTGAAACCTTAAAGAACGATGTCATTTAGCGAGATACAGCGTTCTGTACTGTAATAAGTTGGTGAGAAACTGTGAGGTCAAGCAAATATCGTAATTGTGAACGAAACAGTGTAATTGAGCGTCTTTAGATACAAGTGCGAATGTTAGGTTAGGTTGACATATCAACCATCGTAAAACCGCATTAAACAATGTCACTTAGTGAGATGTAGTGTTTTCAACATTACAAGTCGGGAACTACAATATCTAATGTGAAAGCGCATGAAACCGTCGTAATCTTGTAGAAAACATTGTAAAGTTGCGAGTAAAACGTTTTCTAACGATAGAAGTGTGAAGGGTAGGTTAGGTTAGGTTAGTTTAGGCTAGGTAGCGTCGTGAAACTACCAAAAACGACGTCATCTAAAGAGATAGTGTTGTTTTATTGCGAGTATTAAACTGCGATAGGTGAAATGTGAAAGCACACAAAACGGAATGAACAAGCCAAATACTGCGTGTTCTACCGTTACAAGTGCGAAACTGCTATATTGTGATATTCTCGTTAAAGCGCATGCAAGCATCGTGAAACCTTAAAGAACAATGTCATTTAGCGAGATACAGCGTTCTGTACTGCAATAAGTTGGTGAATAACTGTGAGGTTATGCAAATATCGTAATTGTGAACGAAACAGTGTAATAGAGCGTTTTTCAATACAAGTACGAATGTTAGGTTAGGTTAAGATATGAACCGTCGTAAAACCGCATTAAACAATGTCACTTAGTGAGATGCAGTGTTTTTCACCATTACAAGTCGGGAACTGCGATATCTGATGTGAAAGCGCTTGCAAACGTCGTTAGGTTAGGTTAGGTTAGGTTAGGTTAGGTTAGGTTACGTTAGGTTAGGTTTGGTTAGGTTAGGTTAGGTTAGGTTAGGTTATATTAGGTTGGGTTAGGTTGATTAGGTTACGTTAGGTTAAGGTATGAACCGTCGTAAAACCGTAATAAACAATGTCACTTAGTGAGATCCAGTGTTTTTCACCTTTACAAGTTGGGAACTGCGATATCTAATGTGAAAGCGCTTGCAACCGTCGTTAGGTTAGGTTAGGTTAGGTTAGGTTAGGTTAGGTTTGGTTAGGTTAGGTTAGGTTAGGTTAGGTTAGGTTAGATTAGGTTAGGTTGGATTGAGTTGGGTTAGGTTAGGTTAGGTTAGGTTAGGTTAGGTTAGGTTAGGTTACGTTAGGTTAGGTTAGGTTACGTTAGGTTAGGTTAGGTTAGGTTACGTTAGGTTAGGTTAGGTTAGGTAAGGATAATTTGGTTAGGTTAGGTAAGGTTAGGTTAGGTTAGGTTGGGTTGGGTGTTGTTGGGTTGGGTTGGGTTAGGTTGGGTTAGGTTAGGTTAGGTTAGGTTAGGTTAGGTTAGGTTAGGTTAGGTTAGGTTAGGTTAGGTTAGGTAATGTTAGGTTAGGTTAGGTTACGTTAGGTTAGGTTAGGTCAGGTAAGGTTAGGTTACGTTAGAATAGGTTAGGTTAGGTTACGTTAGGTTAGGTTAAGTTAGGTTAGGTTAGGTTTGGTTAGGTTAGCTTAGGTTAAGATATGAACCGCGCTAAAACGGCATTAAACAATGTCACTTAGTGAGATGCAGTGTTTTTCACCTTTACAAGTTGGGAACTGCGATATCTAATGTGAAAGCGCTTGAAACCGTCGTAATGTTGTAGAAAGCAATGTAAAGTAGCGAGTAAAACGTTTTCTAACGATAGAAGTGTGAAGGTTATGTTAGGTTGAGTTATGTTAGTTTAAGCTAGGTAGCGTCGTGAAACCACCAAAAACGACGTCATCTAACGAGATAGTGTTGTTTATTGCGAGTACGAAACTGCGATAGGTGAAATGTTGTGAAAGCACACAAAACGGCATGAACAAGCCAAATACTGCGTGTTGTACCGTTACAAGTGCGAAACTGCTATGTTGTGACATTCTCGGTAAAGCGCATGCAAGTATCGTGAAACCTTAAAGAACGATGTCATTTAGCGAGATACAGCGTTCTGTACTGTAATAAGTTGGTGAAAAACTGTGAGGTCAAGCAAATATCGTAATTGTGAACGAAACAGTGTAGTTGAGCGTCTTTAGATACAAGTGCGAATGTTAGGTTAGGTTGACATATCAACCATCGTAAAACCACATTAAACAATGTCACTTAGTGAGATGTAGTGTTTTTCAACATTACAAGTCGGGAACTACGATATCTAATGTGAAAGCGCATGAAACCGTCGTAATCTTGTAGAAAACATTGTAAAGTTGCGAGTAAAACGTTTTCTAACGATAGAAGTGCGAAGGTTAGGTTAGGTTAGGTTAGTTTAGGCTAGGTAGCGTCGTGAAACTACCAAAAACGACGTCATCTAAAGAGATAGTGTTGTTTTATTGCGAGTATTAAACTGCGATAGGTGAAATGTTGTAAAAGCACACAAAACGGCATGAACAAGCCAAATACTGCGTGTTCTACAGTTACAAGTGCGAAACTGCTATATTGTGATATTCTCGTTAAAGCGCATGCAAGCATCGTGAAACCTTAAAGAACAATGTCATTTAGCGAGATACAGCGTTCTGTACTGCAATAAGTTGGTGAAAAACTGTGAGGTTATGCAAATATCGTAATTGTGAACGAAACAGTGTAACAGAGCGTTTTTCAATACAAGTACGAATGTTAGGTTAGGTTAAGATATGAACCGTCGTAAAACCGCATTAAACAATGTCACTTAGTGAGATGCAGTGTTTTTCACCATTACAAGTCGGGAACTGCGATATCTAATGTGAAAGCGCTTGCAAACGTCATTAGGTTAGGTTAGGTTAGGTTAGGTTAGGTTAGGTTACGTTAGGTTAGGTTTGGTTAGGTTAGGTTAGGTTAGGTTAGGTTATGTTAGGTTAGGTTAGGTTAGGTTAGGTTAAGATATGAACCGCGCTAAAACGGCATTAAACAATGTCACTTAGTGAGATGCAGTGTTTTTCACCTTTACAAGTTGGGAACTGCGATATCTAATGTGAAAGCGCTTGAAACCGTCGTAATGTTGTAGAAAGCAATGTAAAGTAGCGAGTAAAACGTTTTCTAACGATAGAAGTGCGAAGGTTATGTTAGGTTGAGTTATGTTAGTTTAAGCTAGGTAGCGTCGTGAAACCACCAAAAACGACGTCATCTAACGAGATAGTGTTGTTTATTGCGAGTACGAAACTGCGATAGGTGAAATGTTGTGAAAGCACACAAAACGGCATGAACAAGCCAAATACTGCGTGTTGTACCGTTACAAGTGCGAAACTGCTATGTTGTGACATTCTCGGTAAAGCGCATGCAAGAATCGTGAAACCTTAAAGAACAATGTCATTTAGCGAGATACAGCGTTCTGTACTGCAATAAGTTGGTGAAAAACTGTGAGGTTATGCAAATATCGTATATGTGAACGAAACAGTGTAATAGAGCGTTTTTCAATACAAGTACGAATGTTAGGTTAGGTTAAGATATGAACCGTCGTAAAACCGCATTAAACAATGTCACTTAGTGAGATGCAGTGTTTTTCACCATTACAAGTCGGGAACTGCGATATCTAATGTGAAAGCGCTTGCAAACGTCATCAGGTTAGGTTAGGTTAGGTTAGGTTAGGTTAGGTTAGGTTAGGTTAGGTTAAGATATGAACCGCGCTAAAACGGCATTAAACAATGTCACTTAGTGAGATGCAGTGTTTTTCACCTTTACAAGTTGGGAACTGCGATATCTAATGTGAAAGCGCTTGAAACCGTCGTAATGTTGTAGAAAGCAATGTAAAGTAGCGAGTAAAACGTTTTCTAACGATAGAAGTGTGAAGGTTATGTTAGGTTGAGTTATGTTAGTTTAAGCTAGGTAGCGTCGTGAAACCACCAAAAACGACGTCATCTAACGAGATAGTGTTGTTTATTGCGAGTACGAAACTGCGATAGGTGAAATGTTGTGAAAGCACACAAAACGGCATGAACAAGCCAAATACTGCGTGTTGTACCGTTACAAGTGCGAAACTGCTATGTTGTGACATTCTCGGTAAAGCGCATGCAAGTATCGTGAAACCTTAAAGAACGATGTCATTTAGCGAGATACAGCGTTCTGTACTGTAATAAGTTGGTGAGAAACTGTGAGGTCAAGCAAATATCGTAATTGTGAACGAAACAGTGTAATTGAGCGTCTTTAGATACAAGTGCGAATGTTAGGTTAGGTTGACATATCAACCATCGTAAAACCGCATTAAACAATGTCACTTAGTGAGATGTAGTGTTTTCAACATTACAAGTCGGGAACTACGATATCTAATGTGAAAGCGCATGAAACCGTCGTAATCTTGTAGAAAACATTGTAAAGTTGCGAGTAAAACGTTTTCTAACGATAGAAGTGTGAAGGTTAGGTTAGGTTAGGTTAGTTTAGGCTAGGTAGCGTCGTGAAACTACCAAAAACGACGTCATCTAAAGAGATAGTGTTGTTTTATTGCGAGTATTAAACTGCGATAGGTGAAATGTGAAAGGACACAAAACGGCATGAACAAGCCAAATACTGCGTGTTCTACCGTTACAAGTGCGAAACTGCTATATTGTGATATTCTCGTTAAAGCGCATGCAAGCATCGTGAAACCTTAAAGAACAATGTCATTTAGCGAGATACAGCGTTCTGTACTGCAATAAGTTGGTGAAAAACTGTGAGGTTATGCAAATATCGTAATTGTGAACGAAACAGTGTAATAGAGCGTTTTTCAATACAAGTACGAATGTTAGGTTAGGTTAAGATATGAACCGTCGTAAAACCGCATTAAACAATGTCACTTAGTGAGATGCAGTGTTTTTCACCATTACAAGTCGGGAACTGCGATATCTGATGTGAAAGCGCTTGCAAACGTCGTTAGGTTAGGTTAGGTTAGGTTAGGTTAGGTTAGGTTACGTTAGGTTAGGTTTGGTTAGGTTAGGTTAGGTTAGGTTAGGTTATATTAGGTTGGGTTAGGTTAGGTTAGGTTACGTTAGGTTAAGGTATGAACCGTCGTAAAACCGTAATAAACAATGTCACTTAGTGAGATCCAGTGTTTTTCACCTTTACAAGTTGGGAACTGCGATATCTAATGTGAAAGCGCTTGCAACCGTCGTTAGGTTAGGTTAGGTTAGGTTAGGTTAGGTTTGGTTAGGTTAGGTTAGGTTAGGTTAGGTTAGATTAGGTTAGGTTGGATTGAGTTGGGTTAGGTTAGGTTAGGTTAGGTTAGGTTAGGTTGGGTTAGGTTAGGTTAGGTTAGGTTACGTTAGGTTAGGTTAGGTTACGTTAGGTTAGGTTAGGTTAGGTTACGTTAGGTTAGGTTAGGTTAGGTAAGGATAATTTGGTTAGGTTAGGTAAGGTTAGGTTAGGTTAGGTTAGGTTGGGCTGGGTGTTGTTGGGTTGGGTTAGGTTGGGTTAGGTTAGGTTATGTTACGTTAGGCTAGGTTAGGTTAGGTTAGGTTACGTTAGGTAATGTTAGGTTAGGTTAGGTTACGTTAGGTTAGGTTAGGTCAGGTAAGGTTAGGTTACGTTAGAATAGGTTAGGTTAGGTTACGTTAGGTTAGGTTAAGTTAGGTTAGGTTAGGTTTGGTTAGGTTAGCTTAGGTTAGGTTAGATTGGGTTGGGTTGGGTTAGGTTGGGTTAGGTTAGGTTAGGTTAGGTTGGGTTAGGTTAGTTTAGGTTAGGTTAGGTTAGGTTGGGTTGGGTCGGGTTGGGTTAGGTTAGGTTAGGTTAGGTAAGGTTAGGTTAGGTTAGGTTAGGTTACGTTAGGTTAAGGTATGAACCATCGTAAAACCGCATTAAACAATGTCACTTAGTGAGATGCAGTGTTTTTCACCTTTACAAGTTGGGAACTGTGATATCTAATGTGAAAGCGCTTGAAACCGTCGTAATGTTGTAGAAAGCAATGTAAAGGAGCGAGTAAAACGTTTTCTAACGATAGAAGTGCGAAGGTTATGTTAGGTTGAGTTATGTTAGTTTAAGCTAGGTAGCGTCGTGAAACTACCAAAAACAACGTCATCTAACGAGATAGTGTTGTTTTATTGCGAGTACGAAACTGCGATAGGTGAAATGTTGTGAAAGCACACAAAACGGCATGAACAAGCCAAATACTGCGTGTTGTACCGTTACAAGTGCGAAACTGCTATGTTGTGATATTCTCGTTAAAGCGCATGCAAGCATCGTGAAACCTTAAAGAACGATGTCATTTAGCGAGATACAGCGTTCTGAACTGTATTAAGTTGGTGAGAAACTGTGAGGTCAAGCAAATATCGTAATTGTGAACGAAACAGTGTAATTGAGCGTATTTAGATACAAGTGCGAATGTTAGGTTAGGTTGAGATATCAACCGTCGTAAAACCGCATTAAACAATTTCACTTAGTGAGATGTAGTGTTTTTCAACATTACAAGTCGGGAACTATGATATCTAATGTGAAAGCGCATGAAACCGTCGTAATCTTGTAGAAAACATTGTAAAGTTGCGAGTAAAACGTTTTCTAACGATAGAAGTGCGAAGGTTAGCTTGAGTTATGTTAGTTTAAGCTATGTAGCGTCGTGAGACCACCAAAAAGGACGTTAACTAACGAGATAGCGTTGTTTTATTGCATGTACGTAACTGCAATAGGTGAAATGTTCTGAAAGTACACAAAACGGCTTGAACAAGCCAGATACTGCGTGTTGTACCGTTACAAGTGCGAAACTGCTATAATGTGATATTCTTGTTAAAGCGCATGCAAGCATCGTGAAACCTTAAAGAACGATGTCATTTAGCGAGATACAGCGTTCTGTACTGCAATACGTTGGTGAAAAACTGTGAGGTTATGCAAATATCGTAATTGTGAACGAAACAGTGTAATAGAGCGTTTTTCCATACAAGTACGAATGTTAGGTTAGGTTAAGATATGAACCGTCGTAAAACCGCATTAAACAATGTCACTTAGTGAGATGCAGTGTTTTTCACCATTACAAGTCGGGAACTGCGATATCTGATGTGAAAGCGCTTGCAAACGTCGTTAGGTTAGGTTAGGTTAGGTTAGGTTAGGTTACGTTAGGTTAGGTTTGGTTATGTTAGGTTAGGTTATTTTAGGTTATATTAGGTTGGGTTAGGTTAGGTTAGGTTACGTTAGGTTAAGGTATGAACCGTCGTAAAACCGTAATAAACAATGTCACTTAGTGAGATCCAGTGTTTTTCACCTTTACAAGTTGGGAACTGCGATATCTAATGTGAAAGCGCTTGCAACCGTCGTTAGGTTAGGTTAGGTTAGGTTAGGTTCGGTTAGGTTAGGTTAGGTTAGGTTAGGTTAGATTAGGTTAGGTTGGATTGAGTTGGGTTAGGTTAGGTTAGGTTAGGTTAGGTTGGGTTAGGTTTGGTTAGGTTAGGTTACGTTAGGTTAGGTTAGGTTACGTTAGGTTAGGTTAGGTTAGGTTACGTTAGGTTAGGTTAGGTTAGGTAAGGATAATTTGGTTAGGTTAGGTAAGGTTAGGTTAGGTTAGGTTAGGTTGGGTTGGGTGTTGTTGGGTTGGGTTGGGTTAGGTTGGGTTAGGTTAGGTTATGTTACGTTAGGCTAGGTTAGGTTAGGTTAGGTTACGTTAGGTAATGTTAGGTTAGGTTAGGTTACGTTAGGTTAGGTTAGGTCAGGTAAGGTTAGGTTACGTTAGAATAGGTTAGGTTAGGTTACGTTAGGTTAGGTTAAGTTAGGTTAGGTTAGGTTTGGTTAGGTTAGCTTAGGTTAGGTTAGATTGGGTTGGGTTGGGTTAGGTTGGGTTAGGTTAGGTTAGGTTAGGTTGGGTTAGGTTAGTTTAGGTTAGGTTAGGTTAGGTTGGGTTGGGTCGGGTTGGGTTAGGTTAGGTTAGGTTAGGTAAGGTTAGGTTAGGTTAGGTTAGGTTACGTTAGGTTAAGGTATGAACCATCGTAAAACCGCATTAAACAATGTCACTTAGTGAGATGCAGTGTTTTTCACCTTTACAAGTTGGGAACTGTGATATCTAATGTGAAAGCGCTTGAAACCGTCGTAATGTTGTAGAAAGCAATGTAAAGGAGCGAGTAAAACGTTTTCTAACGATAGAAGTGCGAAGGTTATGTTAGGTTGAGTTATGTTAGTTTAAGCTAGGTAGCGTCGTGAAACTACCAAAAACAACGTCATCTAACGAGATAGTGTTGTTTTATTGCGAGTACGAAACTGCGATAGGTGAAATGTTGTGAAAGCACACAAAACGGCATGAACAAGCCAAATACTGCGTGTTGTACCGTTACAAGTGCGAAACTGCTATGTTGTGATATTCTCGTTAAAGCGCATGCAAGCATCGTGAAACCTTAAAGAACGATGTCATTTAGCGAGATACAGCGTTCTGAACTGTATTAAGTTGGTGAGAAACTGTGAGGTCAAGCAAATATCGTAATTGTGAACGAAACAGTGTAATTGAGCGTATTTAGATACAAGTGCGAATGTTAGGTTAGGTTGAGATATCAACCGTCGTAAAACCGCATTAAACAATTTCACTTAGTGAGATGTAGTGTTTTTCAACATTACAAGTCGGGAACTATGATATCTAATGTGAAAGCGCATGAAACCGTCGTAATCTTGTAGAAAACATTGTAAAGTTGCGAGTAAAACGTTTTCTAACGATAGAAGTGCGAAGGTTAGCTTGAGTTATGTTAGTTTAAGCTATGTAGCGTCGTGAGACCACCAAAAAGGACGTTAACTAACGAGATAGCGTTGTTTTATTGCATGTACGTAACTGCAATAGGTGAAATGTTCTGAAAGTACACAAAACGGCTTGAACAAGCCAGATACTGCGTGTTGTACCGTTACAAGTGCGAAACTGCTATAATGTGATATTCTTGTTAAAGCGCATGCAAGCATCGTGAAACCTTAAAGAACGATGTCATTTAGCGAGATACAGCGTTCTGTACTGCAATACGTTGGTGAAAAACTGTGAGGTTATGCAAATATCGTAATTGTGAACGAAACAGTGTAATAGAGCGTTTTTCCATACAAGTACGAATGTTAGGTTAGGTTAAGATATGAACCGTCGTAAAACCGCATTAAACAATGTCACTTAGTGAGATGCAGTGTTTTTCACCATTACAAGTCGGGAACTGCGATATCTGATGTGAAAGCGCTTGCAAACGTCGTTAGGTTAGGTTAGGTTAGGTTAGGTTAGGTTACGTTAGGTTAGGTTTGGTTATGTTAGGTTAGGTTATTTTAGGTTATATTAGGTTGGGTTAGGTTAGGTTAGGTTACGTTAGGTTAAGGTATGAACCGTCGTAAAACCGTAATAAACAATGTCACTTAGTGAGATCCAGTGTTTTTCACCTTTACAAGTTGGGAACTGCGATATCTAATGTGAAAGCGCTTGCAACCGTCGTTAGGTTAGGTTAGGTTAGGTTAGGTTCGGTTAGGTTAGGTTAGGTTAGGTTAGGTTAGATTAGGTTAGGTTGGATTGAGTTGGGTTAGGTTAGGTTAGGTTAGGTTAGGTTGGGTTAGGTTTGGTTAGGTTAGGTTACGTTAGGTTAGGTTAGGTTACGTTAGGTTAGGTTAGGTTAGGTTACGTTAGGTTAGGTTAGGTTAGGTAAGGATAATTTGGTTAGGTTAGGTAAGGTTAGGTTAGGTTAGGTTAGGTTGGGTTGGGTTGGGTTGGGTTGGGTTAGGTTGGGTTAGGTTAGGTTATGTTACGTTAGGCTAGGTTAGGTTAGGTTAGGTTACGTTAGGTAATGTTAGGTTAGGTTAGGTTACGTTAGGTTAGGTTAGGTCAGGTAAGGTTAGGTTACGTTAGAATAGGTTAGGTTACGTTAGGTTAGGTTAAGTTAGGTTAGGTTAGGTTTGGTTAGGTTAGGTTAGGTTAGCTTAGGTTAGGTTAGATTGGGTTGGGTTGGGTTAGGTTGGGTTAGGTTAGGTTAGGTTAGGTTGGGTTAGGTTAGTTTAGGTTAGGTTAGGTTAGGTTGGGTTGGGTCGGGTTGGGTTAGGTTAGGTTAGGTTAGGTAAGGTTAGGTTAGGTTAGGTTACGTTAGGTTAAGGTATGAACCATCGTAAAACCGCATTAAACAATGTCACTTAGTGAGATGCAGTGTTTTTCACCTTTACAAGTTGGGAACTGCGATATCTAATGTGAAATCGCTTGAAACCGTCGTAATGTTGTAGAAAGCAATGTAAAGTAGCGAGTAAAACGTTTTCTAACGATAGAAGTGTGAAGGTTATGTTAGGTTGAGTTATGTTAGTTTAAGCTAGGTAGCGTCGTGAAACCACCAAAAACGACGTCATCTAACGAGATAGTGTTGTTTATTGCGAGTACGAAACTGCGATAGGTGAAATGTTGTGAAAGCACACAAAACGGCATGAACAAGCCAAATACTGCGTGTTGTACCGTTACAAGTGCGAAACTGCTATGTTGTGACATTCTCGGTAAAGCGCATGCAAGTATCGTGAAACCTTAAAGAACGATGTCATTTAGCGAGATACAGCGTTCTGTACTGTAATAAGTTGGTGAGAAACTGTGAGGTCAAGCAAATATCGTAATTGTGAACGAAACAGTGTAGTTGAGCGTCTTTAGATACAAGTGCGAATGTTAGGTTAGGTTGACATATCAACCATCGTAAAACCGCATTAAACAATGTCACTTAGTGAGATGTAGTGTTTTTCAACATTACAAGTCGGGAACTACGATATCTAATGTGAAAGCGCATGAAACCGTCGTAATCTTGTAGAAAACATTGTAAAGTTGCGAGTAAAACGTTTTCTAACGATAGAAGTGCGAAGGTTAGGTTAGGTTAGGTTAGTTTAGGCTAGGTAGCGTCGTGAAACTACCAAAAACGACGTCATCTAAAGAGATAGTGTTGTTTTATTGCGAGTATTAAACTGCGATAGGTGAAATGTTGTAAAAGCATACAAAACGGCATGAACAAGCCAAATACTGCGTGTTCTACAGTTACAAGTGCGAAACTGCTATATTGTGATATTCTCGTTAAAGCGCATGCAAGCATCGTGAAACCTTAAAGAACAATGTCATTTAGCGAGATACAGCGTTCTGTACTGCAATAAGTTGGTGAAAAACTGTGAGGTTATGCAAATATCGTAATTGTGAACGAAACAGTGTAACAGAGCGTTTTTCAATACAAGTACGAATGTTAGGTTAGGTTAAGATATGAACCGTCGTAAAACCTTATTAAACAATGTCACTTAGTGAGATGCAGTGTTTTTCACCATTACAAGTCGAGAACTGCGATATCTAATGTGAAAGCGCTTGCAAACGTCGTTAGGTTAGGTTAGGTTAGGTTAGGTTAGGTTAGGTTAGGTTAGGTTACGTTAGGTTAGGTTTGGTTAGGTTAGGTTAGGTTAGGTTATGTTAGGTTAGGTTGGGTTAGTTACGTTAGGTTAAGGTAAGAACCGTCGTAAAACCGCATTAAACAATGTCACTTAGTGAGATGCAGTGTTTTTCAACTTTACAAGTTGGGAACTGCGATATCTACAGTGAAAGCACTTGAAACCGTCGTAATGTTGTAGAAAGCAATGTAAAGTAGCGAGTAAAACGTTTTCTAACGATAGAAGTGCGAAGGTTATGTTAGGTTGAGTTATGTTAGTTTAAGCTAGGTAGCGTCGTGAAACCACCAAAAACGACGTCATCTAACGAGATAGTGTTGTTTTATTGCGAGTACGAAACTGCGATAGGTAAAATGTGAAAGCACACAAAACGGCATGAACAAGCCAAATACTGCGTGTTGTACCGTTACAAGTGCGAAACTGCTATGTTGTGACATTCTCGGTAAAGCGCATGCAAGTATCGTGAAACCTTAAAGAACGATGTCATTTAGCGAGATACAGCGTTCTGTTCTGTAATAAGTTGGTGAGAAACTGTGAGGTCAAGCAAATATCGTAATTGTGAACGAAACAGTGTAATTGAGCGTCTTTAGATACAAGTGCGAATGTTAGGTTAGGTTGACATATCAACCATCGTAAAACCGCATTAAACAATGTCACTTAGTGAGATGTAGTGTTTTCAACATTACAAGTCGGGAACTACGATATCTAATGTGAAAGCGCATGAAACCGTCGTAATCTTGTAGAAAACATTGTAAAGTTGCGAGTAAAAGGTTTTCTAACGATAGAAGTGTGAAGGTTAGTTTAGGCTAGGTAGCGTCGTGAAACTACCAAAAACGACGTCATCTAAAGAGATAGTGTTGTTTTATTGCGAGTAATAAACTGCGATAGGTGAAATGTGAAAGCACACAAAACGGCATGAACAAGCCAAATACTGCGTGTTCTACCGTTACAAGTGCGAAACAGCTATATTGTGATATTCTCGTTAAAGCGCATGCACGCATCGTGAAACCTTAAAGAACAATGTCATTTAGCGAGATACAGCGTTCTGTACTGCAATAAGTTGGTGAAAAACTGCGAGGTTAGCAAATATCGTAATTGTGAACGAAACAGTGTAATAGAGCGTTTTTCAATACAAGTACGAATGTTAGGTTAGGTTAAGATATGAACCGTCGTAAAACCGCATTAAACAATGTCACTTAGTGAGATGCAGTGTTTTTCACCATTACAAGTCGGGAACTGCGATATCTGATGTGAAAGCGCTTGCAAACGTCGTTAGGTTAGGTTAGGTTAGGTTAGGTTAGGTTACGTTAGGTTAGGTTTGGTTTGGTTAGGTTAGGTTAGGTTAGGTTAGGTTATATTAGGTTGGGTTAGGTTAGGTTAGGTTACGTTAGGTTAAGGTATGAACCGTCGTAAAACCGTAATAAACAATGTCACTTAGTGAGATCCAGTGTTTTTCACCTTTACAAGTTGGGAACTGCGATATCTAATGTGAAAGCGCTTGCAACCGTCGTTAGGTTAGGTTAGGTTAGGTTAGGTTAGGTTTGGTTAGGTTAGGTTAGGTTAGGTTAGGTTAGATTAGGTTAGGTTAGATTAGGTTAGGTTGGATTGAGTTGGGTTAGGTTAGGTTAGGTTAGGTTAGGTTGGGTTAGGTTAGGTTAGGTTAGGTTACGTTAGGTTAGGTTAGGTTACGTTAGGTTAGGTTAGGTTAGGTTACGTTAGGTTAGGTTAGGTTAGGTAAGGATAATTTGGTTAGGTTAGGTAAGGTTAGGTTAGGTTAGGTTAGGTTGGGTTGGGTGTTGTTGGGTTGGGTTGGGTTGGGTTAGGTTGGGTTAGGTTAGGTTATGTTACGTTAGGCTAGGTTAGGTTAGGTTAGGTTACGTTAGGTAATGTTAGGTTAGGTTAGGTTACGTTAGGTTAGGTTAGGTCAGGTAAGGTTAGGTTACGTTAGAATAGGTTAGGTTAGGTTAGGTTAGGTTACGTTAGGTTAGGTTAAGTTAGGTTAGGTTAGGTTTGGTTAGGTTAGGTTAGGTTAGCTTAGGTTAGGTTAGATTGGGTTGGGTTGGGTTAGGTTGGGTTAGGTTAGGTTAGGTTAGGTTGGGTTAGGTTAGTTTAGGTTAGGTTAGGTTAGGTTGGGTTGGGTCGGGTTGGGTTAGGTTAGGTTAGGTTAGGTTAGGTAAGGTTAGGTTAGGTTAGGTTAGGTTACGTTAGGTTAAGGTATGAACCATCGTAAAACCGCATTAAACAATGTCACTTAGTGAGATGCAGTGTTTTTCACCTTTACAAGTTGGGAACTGTGATATCTAATGTGAAAGCGCTTGAAACCGTCGTAATGTTGTAGAAAGCAATGTAAAGGAGCGAGTAAAACGTTTTCTAACGATAGAAGTGCGAAGGTTATGTTAGGTTGAGTTATGTTAGTTTAAGCTAGGTAGCGTCGTGAAACTACCAAAAACAACGTCATCTAACGAGATAGTGTTGTTTTATTGCGAGTACGAAACTGCGATAGGTGAAATGTTGTGAAAGCACACAAAACGGCATGAACAAGCCAAATACTGCGTGTTGTACCGTTACAAGTGCGAAACTGCTATGTTGTGATATTCTCGTTAAAGCGCATGCAAGCATCGTGAAACCTTAAAGAACGATGTCATTTAGCGAGATACAGCGTTCTGAACTGTATTAAGTTGGTGAGAAACTGTGAGGTCAAGCAAATATCGTAATTGTGAACGAAACAGTGTAATTGAGCGTATTTAGATACAAGTGCGAATGTTAGGTTAGGTTGAGATATCAACCGTCGTAAAACCGCATTAAACAATTTCACTTAGTGAGATGTAGTGTTTTTCAACATTACAAGTCGGGAACTACGATATTTATTGTGAAAGCGCATGAAACCGTCGTAATCTTGTAGAAAACATTGTAAAGTTGCGAGTAAAACGTTTTCTAACGATAGAAGTGCGAAGGTTAGCTTGAGTTATGTTAGTTTAAGCTATGTAGCGTCGTGAGACCACCAAAAAGGACGTCAACTAACGAGATAGCGTTGTTTTATTGCATGTACGTAACTGCAATAGCTGAAATGTTCTGAAAGTACACAAAACGGCTTGAACAAGCCAGATACTGCGTGTTGTACCGTTACAAGTGCGAAACTGCTATAATGTGATATTCTTGTTAAAGCGCATGCAAGCATCGTGAAACCTTAAAGAACGATGTCATTTAGCGAGATACAGCGTTCTGTACTGCAATAAGTTAGTGAAAAACTGTGAGATTATGCAAATATCGTAATTGTGAACGAAACAGTGTAATAGAGCGTTTTTCCATACAAGTACGAATGTTAGGTTAGGTTAAGATATGAACCGTCGTAAAACCGCATTAAACAATGTCACTTAGTGAGATGCAGTGTTTTTCACCATTACAAGTCGAGAACTGCGATATCTAATGTGAAAGCGCTTGCAAACGTCGTTAGGTTAGGTTAGGTTAGGTTAGGTTACGTTAGGTTAGGTTTGGTTAGGTTAGGTTAGGTTAGGTTATGTTAGGTTAGGTTGGGTTAGTTACGTTAGGTTAAGGTAAGAACCGTCGTAAAACCGCATTAAACAATGTCACTTAGTGAGATGCAGTGTTTTTCAACTTTACAAGTTGGGAACTGCGATATCTACAGTGAAAGCACTTGAAACCGTCGTAATGTTGTAGAAAGCAATGTAAAGTAGCGAGTAAAACGTTTTCTAACGATAGAAGTGCGAAGGTTATGTTAGGTTGAGTTATGTTAGTTTAAGCTAGGTAGCGTCGTGAAACCACCAAAAACGACGTCATCTAACGAGATAGTGTTGTTTTATTGCGAGTACGAAACTGCGATAGGTAAAATGTTGTGAAAGCACACAAAACGGCATGAACAAGCCAAATACTGCGTGTTGTACCGTTACAAGTGCGAAACTGCTATGTTGTGACATTCTCGGTAAAGCGCATGCAAGTATCGTGAAACCTTAAAGAACGATGTCATTTAGCGAGATACAGCGTTCTGTACTGTAATAAGTTGGTGAGAAACTGTGAGGTCAAGCAAATATCGTAATTGTGAACGAAACAGTGTAATTGAGCGTCTTTAGATACAAGTGCGAATGTTAGGTTAGGTTGACATATCAACCATCGTAAAACCGCATTAAACAATGTCACTTAGTGAGATGTAGTGTTTTCAACATTACAAGTCGGGAACTACGATATCTAATGTGAAAGCGCATGAAACCGTCGTAATCTTGTAGAAAACATTGTAAAGTTGCGAGTAAAACGTTTTCTAACGATAGAAGTGTGAAGGTTAGGTTAGGTTAGGTTAGTTTAGGCTAGGTAGCGTCGTGAAACTACCAAAAACGACGTCATCTAAAGAGATAGTGTTGTTTTATTGCGAGTAATAAACTGCGATAGGTGAAATGTGAAAGCACACAAAACGGCATGAACAAGCCAAATACTGCGTGTTCTACTGTTACAAGTGCGAAACTGCTATATTGTGATATTCTCGTTAAAGCGCATGCAAGCATCGTGAAACCTTAAAGAACAATGTCATTTAGCGAGATACAGCGTTCTGTACTGCAAAAAGTTGGTGAAAAACTGTGAGGTTATGCAAATATCGTAATTGTGAACGAAACAGTGTAATAGAGCGTTTTTCAATACAAGTACGAACGTTAGGTTAGGTTAAGATATGAACCGTCGTAAAACCGCATTAAACAATGTCACTTAGTGAGATGCAGTGTTTTTCACCATTACAAGTCGGGAACTGCGATATCTGATGTGAAAGCGCTTGCAAACGTCGTTAGGTTAGGTTAGGTTAGGTTAGGTTAGGTTACGTTAGGTTAGGTTTGGTTAGGTTAGGTTAGGTTAGGTTAGGTTATATTAGGTTGGGTTAGGTTAGGTTAGGTTACGTTAGGTTAAGGTATGAACCGTCGTAAAACCGTAATAAACAATGTCACTTAGTGAGATCCAGTGTTTTTCACCTTTACAAGTTGGGAACTGCGATATCTAACGTGAAAGCGCTTGCAACCGTCGTTAGGTTAGGTTAGGTTAGGTTAGGTTAGGTTAGGTTTGGTTAGGTTAGGTTAGGTTAGGTTAGGTTAGATTAGGTTAGGTTGGATTGAGTTGGGTTAGGTTAGGTTAGGTTAGGTTAGGTTGGGTTAGGTTAGGTTAGGTTAGGTTACGTTAGGTTAGGTTAGGTTACGTTAGGTTAGGTTAGGTTACGTTAGGTTAGGTTAGGTTAGGTAAGGATAATTTGGTTAGGTTAGGTAAGGTTAGGTTAGGTTAGGTTAGGTTGGGTTGGGTGTTGTTGGGTTGGGTTGGGTTGGGTTAGGTTGGGTTAGGTTAGGTTATGTTACGTTAGGCTAGGTTAGGTTAGGTTAGGTTACGTTAGGTAATGTTAGGTTAGGTTAGGTTACGTTAGGTTAGGTTAGGTCAGGTAAGGTTAGGTTACGTTAGAATAGGTTAGGTTAGGTTAGGTTACGTTAGGTTAGGTTAAGTTAGGTTAGGTTAGGTTTGGTTAGGTTAGGTTAGGTTAGCTTAGGTTAGGTTAGATTGGGTTGGGTTGGGTTAGGTTGGGTTAGGTTAGGTTAGGTTAGGTTGGGTTAGGTTAGTTTAGGTTAGGTTAGGTTAGGTTGGGTTGGGTCGGGTTGGGTTAGGTTAGGTTAGGTTAGGTTAGGTAAGGTTAGGTTAGGTTAGGTTACGTTAGGTTAAGGTATGAACCATCGTAAAACCGCATTAAACAATGTCACTTAGTGAGATGCAGTGTTTTTCACCTTTACAAGTTGGGAACTGTGATATCTAATGTGAAAGCGCTTGAAACCGTCGTAATGTTGTAGAAAGCAATGTAAAGGAGCGAGTAAAACGTTTTCTAACGATAGAAGTGCGAAGGTTATGTTAGATTGAGTTATGTTAGTTTAAGCTAGGTAGCGTCGTGAAACTACCAAAAACAACGTCATCTAACGAGATAGTGTTGTTTTATTGCGAGTACGAAACTGCGATAGGTGAAATGTTGTGAAAGCACACAAAACGGCATGAACAAGCCAAATACTGCGTGTTGTACCGTTACAAGTGCGAAACTGCTATGTTGTGATATTCTCGTTAAAGCGCATGCAAGCATCGTGAAACCTTAAAGAACGATGTCATTTAGCGAGATACAGCGTTCTGAACTGTATTAAGTTGGTGAGAAACTGTGAGGTCAAGCAAATATCGTAATTGTGAACGAAACAGTGTAATTGAGCGTATTTAGATACAAGTGCGAATGTTAGGTTAGGTTGAGATATCAACCGTCGTAAAACCGCATTAAACAATTTCACTTAGTGAGATGTAGTGTTTTTCAACATTACAAGTCGGGAACTACGATATCTAATGTGAAAGCGCATGAAACCGTCGTAATCTTGTAGAAAACATTGTAAAGTTGCGAGTAAAACGTTTTCTAACGATAGAAGTGCGAAGGTTAGCTTGAGTTATGTTAGTTTAAGCTATGTAGCGTCGTGAGACCACCAAAAAGGACGTCAACTAACGAGATAGCGTTGTTTTATTGCATGTACGTAACTGCAATAGGTGAAATGTTCTGAAAGTACACAAAACGGCTTGAACAAGCCAGATACTGCGTGTTGTACCGTTACAAGTGCGAAACTGCTATAATGTGATATTCTTGTTAAAGCGCATGCAAGCATCGTGAAACCTTAAAGAACGATGCCATTTAGCGAGATACAGCGTTCTGTACTGCAATAAGTTGGTGAAAAACTGTGAGGTTATGCAAATATCGTAATTGTGAACGAAACAGTGTAATAGAGCGTTTTTCCATACAAGTACGAATGTTAGGTTAGGTTAAGATATGAACCGTCGTAAAACCGCATTAAACAATGTCACTTAGTGAGATGCAGTGTTTTTCACCATTACAAGTCGAGAACTGCGATATCTAATGTGAAAGCGCTTGCAAACGTCGTTAGGTTAGGTTAGGTTAGGTTAGGTTACGTTAGGTTAGGTTTGGTTAGGTTAGGTTAGGTTAGGTTATGTTAGGTTAGGTTGGGTTAGTTACGTTAGGTTAAGGTAAGAACCGTCGTAAAACCGCATTAAACAATGTCACTTAGTGAGATGCAGTGTTTTTCAACTTTACAAGTTGGGAACTGCGATATCTACAGTGAAAGCACTTGAAACCGTCGTAATGTTGTAGAAAGCAATGTAAAGTAGCGAGTAAAACGTTTTCTAACGATAGAAGTGCGAAGGTTATGTTAGGTTGAGTTATGTTAGTTTAAGCTAGGTAGCGTCGTGAAACCACCAAAAACGACGTCATCTAACGAGATAGTGTTGTTTTATTGCGAGTACGAAACTGCGATAGGTAAAATGTTGTGAAAGCACACAAAACGGCATGAACAAGCCAAATACTGCGTGTTGTACCGTTACAAGTGCGAAACTGCTATGTTGTGACATTCTCGGTAAAGCGCATGCAAGTATCGTGAAACCTTAAAGAACGATGTCATTTAGCGAGATACAGCGTTCTGTACTGTAATAAGTTGGTGAGAAACTGTGAGGTCAAGCAAATATCGTAATTGTGAACGAAACAGTGTAATTGAGCGTCTTTAGATACAAGTGCGAATGTTAGGTTAGGTTGACATATCAACCATCGTAAAACCGCATTAAACAATGTCACTTAGTGAGATGTAGTGTTTTCAACATTACAAGTCGGGAACTACGATATCTAATGTGAAAGCGCATGAAACCGTCGTAATCTTGTAGAAAACATTGTAAAGTTGCGAGTAAAACGTTTTCTAACGATAGAAGTGTGAAGGTTAGGTTAGGTTAGGTCAGTTTAGGCTAGGTAGCGTCGTGAAACTACCAAAAACGACGTCATCTAAAGAGATAGTGTTGTTTTATTGCGAGTAATAAACTGCGATAGGTGAAATGTGAAAGCACACAAAACGGCATGAACAAGCCAAATACTGCGTGTTCTACTGTTACAAGTGCGAAACTGCTATATTGTGATATTCTCGTTAAAGCGCATGCAAGCATCGTGAAACCTTAAAGAACAATGTCATTTAGCGAGATACAGCGTTCTGTACTGCAAAAAGTTGGTGAAAAACTGTGAGGTTATGCAAATATCGTAATTGTGAACGAAACAGTGTAATAGAGCGTTTTTCAATACAAGTACGAACGTTAGGTTAGGTTAAGATATGAACCGTCGTAAAACCGCATTAAACAATGTCACTTAGTGAGATGCAGTGTTTTTCACCATTACAAGTCGGGAACTGCGATATCTGATGTGAAAGCGCTTGCAAACGTCGTTAGGTTAGGTTAGGTTAGGTTAGGTTAGGTTACGTTAGGTTAGGTTTGGTTAGGTTAGGTTAGGTTAGGTTAGGTTATATTAGGTTGGGTTAGGTTAGGTTAGGTTACGTTAGGTTAAGGTATGAACCGTCGTAAAACCGTAATAAACAATGTCACTTAGTGAGATCCAGTGTTTTTCACCTTTACAAGTTGGGAACTGCGATATCTAACGTGAAAGCGCTTGCAACCGTCGTTAGGTTAGGTTAGGTTAGGTTAGGTTAGGTTAGGTTTGGTTAGGTTAGGTTAGGTTAGGTTAGGTTAGATTAGGTTAGGTTGGATTGAGTTGGGTTAGGTTAGGTTAGGTTAGGTTAGGTTGGGTTAGGTTAGGTTAGGTTAGGTTACGTTAGGTTAGGTTAGGTTACGTTAGGTTAGGTTAGGTTACGTTAGGTTAGGTTAGGTTAGGTAAGGATAATTTGGTTAGGTTAGGTAAGGTTAGGTTAGGTTAGGTTAGGTTGGGTTGGGTGTTGTTGGGTTGGGTTGGGTTGGGTTAGGTTGGGTTAGGTTAGGTTATGTTACGTTAGGCTAGGTTAGGTTAGGTTAGGTTACGTTAGGTAATGTTAGGTTAGGTTAGGTTACGTTAGGTTAGGTTAGGTCAAGTAAGGTTAGGTTACGTTAGAATAGGTTAGGTTAGGTTAGGTTACGTTAGGTTAGGTTAAGTTAGGTTAGGTTAGGTTTGGTTAGGTTAGGTTAGGTTAGCTTAGGTTAGGTTAGATTGGGTTGGGTTGGGTTAGGTTGGGTTAGGTTAGGTTAGGTTAGGTTGGGTTAGGTTAGTTTAGGTTAGGTTAGGTTAGGTTGGGTTGGGTCGGGTTGGGTTAGGTTAGGTTAGGTTAGGTTAGGTAAGGTTAGGTTAGGTTAGGTTACGTTAGGTTAAGGTATGAACCATCGTAAAACCGCATTAAACAATGTCACTTAGTGAGATGCAGTGTTTTTCACCTTTACAAGTTGGGAACTGTGATATCTAATGTGA
Source organism: Rhipicephalus microplus (assembly GCF_043290135.1). NCBI lineage: Eukaryota > Metazoa > Arthropoda > Arachnida > Ixodida > Ixodidae > Rhipicephalus > Rhipicephalus microplus. The sequence goes on along the minus strand of NC_134701.1, from coordinate 1,525,450 downwards.
AAGCGCTTGAAACCGTCGTAATGTTGTAGAAAGCAATGTAAAGGAGCGAGTAAAACGTTTTCTAACGATAGAAGTGCGAAGGTTATGTTAGATTGAGTTATGTTAGTTTAAGCTAGGTAGCGTCGTGAAACTACCAAAAACAACGTCATCTAACGAGATAGTGTTGTTTTATTGCGAGTACGAAACTGCGATAGGTGAAATGTTGTGAAAGCACACAAAACGGCATGAACAAGCCAAATACTGCGTGTTGTACCGTTACAAGTGCGAAACTGCTATGTTGTGATATTCTCGTTAAAGCGCATGCAAGCATCGTGAAACCTTAAAGAACGATGTCATTTAGCGAGATACAGCGTTCTGAACTGTATTAAGTTGGTGAGAAACTGTGAGGTCAAGCAAATATCGTAATTGTGAACGAAACAGTGTAATTGAGCGTATTTAGATACAAGTGCGAATGTTAGGTTAGGTTGAGATATCAACCGTCGTAAAACCGCATTAAACAATTTCACTTAGTGAGATGTAGTGTTTTTCAACATTACAAGTCGGGAACTACGATATCTAATGTGAAAGCGCATGAAACCGTCGTAATCTTGTAGAAAACATTGTAAAGTTGCGAGTAAAACGTTTTCTAACGATAGAAGTGCGAAGGTTAGCTTGAGTTATGTTAGTTTAAGCTATGTAGCGTCGTGAGACCACCAAAAAGGACGTCAACTAACGAGATAGCGTTGTTTTATTGCATGTACGTAACTGCAATAGGTGAAATGTTCTGAAAGTACACAAAACGGCTTGAACAAGCCAGATACTGCGTGTTGTACCGTTACAAGTGCGAAACTGCTATAATGTGATATTCTTGTTAAAGCGCATGCAAGCATCGTGAAACCTTAAAGAACGATGCCATTTAGCGAGATACAGCGTTCTGTACTGCAATAAGTTGGTGAAAAACTGTGAGGTTATGCAAATATCGTAATTGTGAACGAAACAGTGTAATAGAGCGTTTTTCCATACAAGTACGAATGTTAGGTTAGGTTAAGATATGAACCGTCGTAAAACCGCATTAAACAATGTCACTTAGTGAGATGCAGTGTTTTTCACCATTACAAGTCGGGAACTGCGATATCTAATGTGAAAGCGCTTGCAAACGTCGTTAGGTTAGGTTAGGTTAGGTTAGGTTAGGTTAGGTTAGGTTAGGTTAGGTTACGTTAGGTTAGGTTTGGTTAGGTTAGGTTAGGTTTGGTTATGTTAGGTTAGGTTGGGTTAGGTTAGGTTAGGTTAGGTTAGGTTAGGTTAAGATATGAACCGCGCTAAAACCGCATTAAACAATGTCACTTAGTGAGATGCAGTGTTTTTCACCTTTACAAGTTGGGAACTGCGATATCTAATGTGAAATCGCTTGAAACCGTCGTAATGTTGTAGAAAGCAATGTAAAGTAGCGAGTAAAACGTTTTCTAACGATAGAAGTGCGAAGGTTATGTTAGGTTGAGTTATGTGAGTTTAAGCTAGGTAGCGTCGTGAAACCACCAAAAACGACGTCATCTAACGAGATAGTGTTGTTTATTGCGAGTACGAAACTGCGATAGGTGAAATGTTGTGAAAGCACACAAAACGGCATGAACAAGCCAAATACTGCGTGTTGTACCGTTACAAGTGCGAAACTGCTATGTTGTGACATTCTCGGTAAAGCGCATGCAAGTATCGTGAAACCTTAAAGAACGATGTCATTTAGCGAGATACAGCGTTCTGTACTGTAATAAGTTGGTGAGAAACTGTGAGGTCAAGCAAATATCGTAATTGTGAACGAAACAGTGTAATTGAGCGTCTTTAGATACAAGTGCGAATGTTAGGTTAGGTTGACATATCAACCATCGTAAAACCGCATTAAACAATGTCACTTAGTGAGATGTAGTGTTTTTCAACATTACAAGTCGGGAACTACGATATCTAATGTGAAAGCGCATGAAACCGTCGTAATCTTGTAGAAAACATTGTAAAGTTGCGAGTAAAACGTTTTCTAACGATAGAAGTGCGAAGGTTAGGTTAGGTTAGGTTAGTTTAGGCTAGGTAGCGTCGTGAAACTACCACAAACGACATCATCTAAAGAGATAGTGTTGTTTTATTGCGAGTATTAAACTGCGATAGGTGAAATGTTGTGAAAGCACACAAAACGGCATGAACAAGCCAAATACTGCGCGTTCTACCGTTACAAGTGCGAAACTGCTATATTGTGATATTCTCGTTAAAGCGCATGCAAGCATCGTGAAACCTTAAAGAACAATGTCATTTAGCGAGATACAGCGTTCTGTACTGCAATAAGTTGGTGAAAAACTGTGAGGTTATGCAAATATCGTAATTGTGAACGAAACAGTGTAATAGAGCGTTTTTCAATACAAGTACGAATGTTAGGTTAGGTTAAGATATGAACCGTCATAAAACCGCATTAAACAATGTCACTTAGTGAGATGCAGTGTTTTTCACCATTACAAGTCGGGAACTGCGATATCTAATGTGAAAGCGCTTGCAAACGTCATTAGGTTAGGTTAGGTTAGGTTAGGTTAGGTTAGGTTACGTTAGGTTAGGTTTGGTTAGGTTAGGTTAGGTTAGGTTAGGTTAGGTTATGTTAGGTTAGGTTAGGTTAGGTTAGGTTAGGTTAAGATATGAACCGCGCTAAAACGGCATTAAACAATGTCACTTAGTGAGATGCAGTGTTTTTCACCTTTACAAGCTGGGAACTGCGATATCTAATGTGAAAGCGCTTGAAACCGTCGTAATGTTGTAGAAAGCAATGTAAAGTAGCAAGTAAAACGTTTTCTAACGATAGAAGTGCGAAGGTTATGTTAGGTTGAGTTATGTTAGTTTAAGCTAGGTAGCGTCGTGAAACCACCAAAAACGACGTCATCTAACGAGATGGTGTTGTTTTATAGCGAGTAATTAACTGCGATAGGTGAAATGTTGTGAAAGCACACAAAACGGCATGAACAAGCCAAATACTGCGTGTTCTACCGTTACAAGTGCGAAACTGCTATATTGTGATATTCTCGTTAAAGCGCATGCAAGCATCGTGAAACCTTCAAGAACAATGTCATTTAGCGAGATACAACGTTCTGTACTGCAATAAGTTGGTGAAAAACTGTGAGGTTATGCAAATATGGTAATTGTGAACAAAACAGTGTAATAGAGCGTTTTTAGATATAAGTGCGAATGTTAGGTTAGGTTAAGATATGAACCGTCGTAAAACCGCATTAAACAATGTCAATTAGTGAGATGCAGTGTTTTTCACCATTAAAAGTCGGGAACTGCGATATCTAATGTGAAAGCGCTTGCAACCGTCGTTAGGTTAGGTTAGGTTAGGTTAGGTTAGGTTAGGTTAGGTTAGGTTAGGTTTTGTTAGGTTAGGTTAGGTTAGGTTAGATTAGGTTAGGTTAGGTTGGGTTGAGTTGGGTTAGGTTAGGTTAGGTTAGGTTACGTTAGGTTAGGTTAGGTTACGTTAGGTTAGGCTAGGTTAGGTTAGCTAAGGATAATTTGGTTAGGTTAGGTAAGGTTAGGTTAGGTTAGGTTAGGTTGGGTTGGGTGTTGTTGGGTTGGGTTGGGTTGGGTTAGGTTGGGTTAGGTTAGGTTAGGTTACGTTAGGTTAGGTTAGGTTAGGTTACGTTAGGTTATGTTAGGTTAGGTTAGGTTACGTTAGGTTAGGTTAGGTTACGTTAGGTTAGGTTAAGTTAGGTTAGGTTAGGTTTGGTTAGGTTTGGTTAGGTTTGGTTAGGTTAGCTTAGGTTAGGTTAGGTTGGGTTGGGTTGGGTTGGGTTAGGTTAGGTTAGGTTAGGTTAGGTTGGGTTAGGTTAGTTTAGGTTAAGTTAGGTTAGGTTAGGTTGGGTTGGGTTGGGTTAGGTTAGGTTAGGTTAGGTTAGGTTAGGTAAGGTTAGGTTAGGTTAGGTTAGGTTACGTTAGGTTAAGGTATGAACCGTCGTAAAACCGCATTAAACAATGTCACTTAGTGAGATGCAGTGTTTTTCACCTTTACAAGTTGGGAACTGTGATATTTAATGTGAAAGCGCTTAAAACCGTCGTAATGTTGTAGAAAGCAATGTAAAGTAGCAAGTAAAACGTTTTCTAACGATAGAAGTGCGAAGGTTATGTTAGGTTGAGTTATGTTAGTTTAAGCTAGGTAGCGTCGTGAAACTACCAAAAACAACGTCATCTAACGAGATAGTGTTGTTTTATTGCGAGTACGAAACTGCGATAGGTGAAATGTTGTGAAAGCACACAAAACGGCATGAACAAGCCAAATACTGCGTGTTGTACCGTTACAAGTGCGAAACTGCTATGTTTTGACATTCTCGGTAAAGCGCATGCAAGTATCGTGAAACCTTAAAGAACGATGTCATTTAGCGAGATACAGCGTTCTGTACTGTAATAAGTTGGTGAGAAACTGTGAGGTCAAGCAAAAATCGTAATTGTGAACGAAACAGTGTAATAGAGCGTTTTTCAATACAAGTACGAACGTTAGGTTAGGTTAAGATATGAACCGTCGTAAAACCGCATTAAACAATGTCACTTAGTGAGATGCAGTGTTTTTCACCATTACAAGTCGGGAACTGCGATATCTGATGTGAAAGCGCTTGCAAACGTCGTTAGGTTAGGTTAGGTTAGGTTAGGTTACGTTAGGTTAGGTTTGGTTAGGTTAGGTTAGGTTAGGTTAGGTTATATTAGGTTGGGTTAGAGTAGGTTAGGTTACGTTAGGTTAAGGTATGAACCGTCGTAAAACCGTAATAAACAATGTCACTTAGAAGAGATCCAGTGTTTTTCACCTTTACAAGTTGGGAACTGCGATATCTAACGTGAAAGCGCTTGCAACCGTCGTTAGGTTAGGTTAGGTTAGGTTAGGTTTGGTTAGGTTAGGTTAGGTTAGGTTAGGTTAGATTAGGTTAGGTTGGATTGAGTTGGGTTAGGTTAGGTTAGGTTAGGTTAGGTTGGGTTAGGTTAGGTTAGGTTAGGTTACGTTAGGTTAGGTTAGGTTACGTTAGGTTAGGTTAGGTTACGTTAGGTTAGGTTAGGTTAGGTAAGGATAATTTGGTTAGGTTAGGTAAGGTTAGGTTAGGTTAGGTTAGGTTGGGTTGGGTGTTGTTGGGTTGGGTTGGGTTGGGTTAGGTTGGGTTAGGTTAGGTTATGTTACGTTAGGCTAGGTTAGGTTAGGTTAGGTTACGTTAGGTAATGTTAGGTTAGGTTAGGTTACGTTAGGTTAGGTTAGGTCAGGTAAGGTTAGGTTACGTTAGAATAGGTTAGGTTAGGTTAGGTTACGTTAGGTTAGGTTAAGTTAGGTTAGGTTAGGTTTGGTTAGGTTAGGTTAGGTTAGCTTAGGTTAGGTTAGATTGGGTTGGGTTGGGTTAGGTTGGGTTAGGTTAGGTTAGGTTAGGTTGGGTTAGGTTAGTTTAGGTTAGGTTAGGTTAGGTTGGGTTGGGTCGGGTTGGGTTAGGTTAGGTTAGGTTAGGTAAGGTTAGGTTAGGTTAGGTTAGGTTACGTTCGGGAACTACGATATCTAATGTGAAAGCGCATGAAACCGTCGTAATCTTGTAGAAAACATTGTAAAGTTGCGAGTAAAACGTTTTCTAACGATAGAAGTGCGAAGGTTAGGTTAGGTTAGGTTAGTTTGGGCTAGGTAGCGTCGTGAAACTACCAAAAACGACGTCATCTAACGAGATAGTGTTGTTTTATAGCGAGTATTAAACTGCGATAGGTGAAATGTTGTGAAAGCACAAAAAACGGCATGAACAAGCCAAATACTGCGTGTTCTACCGTTACAAGTGCGAAACTGCTATATTGTGATATTCTCGTTAAAGCGCATGCAAGCATCGTGAAACCTTAAAGAACGATGTCATTTAGCGAGATACAACGTTCTGTACTGCAATAAGTTGGTGAAAAACTGTGAGGTTATGCAAATATGGTAATTGTGAACAAAACAGTGTAATAGAGCGTTTTTAGATACAAGTGCGAATGTTAGGTTAGGTTAAGATATGAACCGTCGTAAAACCGCATTAAACAATGTCAATTAGTGAGATGCCGTGTTTTTCACCATTAAAAGTCGGGAACTGCGATATCTAATGTGAAAGCGCTTGCAACCGTCGTTAGGTTAGGTTAGGTTAGGTTAGGTTAGGTTAGGTTTTGTTAGGTTAGGTTAGGTTAGGTTAGATTAGGTTAGGTTGGGTTGAGTTGGGTTAGGTTAGGTTAGGTTAGGTTAGGTTGGGTTAGGTTAGGTTAGGTTAGGTTAGGTTACGTTAGGTTAGGTTAGGTTACGTTAGGTTAGGTTAGGTTAGGTAAGGATAATTTGGTTAGGTTAGGTAAGGTTAGGTTAGGTTAGGTTAGGTTGGGTTGGGTGTTGTTGGGTTGGGTTGGGTTGGGTTCGGTTAGGTTGGGTTAGGTTAGGTTAGGTTACGTTAGGTTAGGTTAGGTTAGGTTAGGTTAGGTTGCGTTAGGTTGTGTTAGGTTAGGTTAGGTTAGGTTACGTTAGGTTAGGTTAGGTCAGGTAAGGTTAGGTTACGTTAGAATAGCTTAGGTTAGGTTAGGTTACGTTAGGTTAGGTTAAGTTAGGTTAGGTTAGGTTTGGTTAGGTTTGGTTAGGTTAGCTTAGGTTAGGTTAGGTTGGGTTGGGTTAGGTTAGGTTAGGTTAGGTTAGGTTAGGTTAGGTTAGGTTTTGTTAGGTTAGGTTAGGTTAGGTTAGGTTAGATTAGGTTAGGTTAGGTTGGGTTGAGTTGGGTTAGGTTAGGTTAGGTTAGGTTACGTTAGGTTAGGTTAGGTTACGTTAGGTAAAACTTCTTTTGGGCCTAGTTGGTTCATAGCCTGTAAAAGTATATTCTATGGCTATGAACCAACTAGGCCCAAAAGAAGTTTTACTTAGGTTAGGTTAGGTTAGGTTTGGTTAGGTTGGGTTAGGTTAGGTTAGGTTAGGTTAGATTAGGTTAGGTTGGGTTGAGTTGGGTTAGGTTAGGTTAGGTTAGGTTAGGTTGGGTTAGGTTAGGTTAGGTTAGGTTAGGTTACGTTAGGTTAGGTTAGGTTACGTTAGGTTAGGTTAGGTTAGGTTACGTTAGGTTAGGTTAGGTTAGGTAAGGATAATTTGGTTAGGTTAGGTAAGGTTAGGTTAGGTTAGGTTAGGTTGGGTTGGGTGTTGTTGGGTTGGGTTGGGTTGGGTTAGGTTGGGTTAGGTTAGGTTAGGTTACGTTAGGCTAGGTTAGGTTAGGTTAGGTTACGTTAGGTAATGTTAGGTTAGGTTAGGTTACGTTAGGTTAGGTTAGGTCAGGTAAGGTTAGGTTACGTTAGAATAGGTTAGGTTAGGTTAGGTTACGTTAGGTTAGGTTAAGTTAGGTTAGGTTAGGTTTGGTTAGGTTAGGTTAGGTTAGCTTAGGTTAGGTTAGATTGGGTTGGGTTGGGTTAGGTTGGGTTAGGTTAGGTTAGGTTAGGTTAGGTTGGGTTAGGTTAGTTTAGGTTAGGTTAGGTTAGGTTAGGTTGGGTCGGGTTGGGTTAGGTTAGGTTAGGTTAGGTAAGGTCAGGTTAGGTTAGGTTACGTTAGGTTAAGGTATGAACCATCGTAAAACCGCATTAAACAATGTCACTTAGTGAGATGCAGTGTTTTTCACCTTTACAAGTTGGGAACTGTGATATCTAATGTGAAAGCGCTTGAAACCGTCGTAATGTTGTAGAAAGCAATGTAAAGGAGCGAGTAAAACGTTTTCTAACGATAGAAGTGCGAAGGTTATGTTAGGTTGAGTTATGTTAGTTTAAGCTAGGTAGCGTCGTGAAACTACCAAAAACAACGTCATCTAACGAGATAGTGTTGTTTTATTGCGAGTACGAAACTGCGATAGGTGAAATGTTGTGAAAGCACACAAAACGGCATGAACAAGCCAAATACTGCGTGTTGTACCGTTACAAGTGCGAAACTGCTATGTTGTGATATTCTCGTTAAAGCGCATGCAAGCATCGTGAAACCTTAAAGAACGATGTCATTTAGCGAGATACAGCGTTCTGAACTGTAATAAGTTGGTGAGAAACTGTGAGGTCAAGCAAATATCGTAATTGTGAACGAAACAGTGTAATTGAGCGTCTTTAGATACAAGTGCGAATGTTAGGTTAGGTTAAGATATGAACCGTCGTAAAACCGGACTAAACAATGTCACTTAGTGAGATGTAGTGTTTTTCAACATTACTAGTCGGGAACTACGATATCTAATGTGAAAGCGCATGAAACCGTCGTAATCTTGTAGAAAACATTGTAAAGTTGCGAGTAAAACGTTTTCTAACGATAGAAGTGCGAAGGTTAGGTTAAGTTAGGTTAGTTTAAGCTAGGTAGCGTCGTGAAACTACCAAAAACGACGTCATCTAACGAGATAGTGTTGTTTTATTGCGAGTATTAAACTGCGATAGGTGAAATGTTGTGAAAGCACACAAAACAGAATGAACAAGCCAAATACTGCGTGTTCTACCGTTACAAGTGCGAAACTGCTATATTGTGATATTCTCGTTAAAGCGCATGCAAGCATCGTGAAACCTTAAAGAACAATGTCATTTAGCGAGATACAACGTTCTCTACTGCAATAAGTTGGTGAGAAACTGTGAGGTTATGCAAATATGGTAATTGTGAACAAAACAGTGTAATAGAGCGTTTTTAGATACAAGTGCGAATGTTAGGTTAGGTTAAGATATGAACCGTCGTAAAACCGCATTAAACAAATGTCAATTAGTGAGATGCAGTGTTTTTCACCATTAAAAGTCGGGAACTGCGATATCTAATGTGAAAGCGCTTGCAAACGTCGTTAGATCAGGTTAGGTTAGGTTAGGTTAGGTTACGTTAGGTTAGGTTTGGTTAGGTTAGGATAGGTTAGGTTATGTTAGGTTAGGTTGGGTTAGGTTAGGTTAGGTTACGTTAGGTTAAGGTATGAACCGTCGTAAAACCGCATTAAACAATGTCACTTAGTGAGATGCAGTGTTTTTCACCTTTACAAGTTGGGAACTGCGATATCTACAGTGAAAGCACTTGAAACCGTCGTAATGTTGTAGAAAGCAATGTAAAGTAGCGAGTAAAACGTTTTCTAACGATAGAAGTGCGAAGGTTATGTTAGGTTGAGTTATGTTAGTTTAAGCTAGGTAGCGTCGTGAAACCACCAAAAACGACGTCATCTAACGAGATAGTGTTGTTTTATTGCGAGTACGAAACTGCGATAGGTAAAATGTTGTGAAAGCACACAAAACGGCATGAACAAGCCAAATACTGCGTGTTGTACCGTTACAAGTGCGAAACTGCTATGTTGTGACATTCTCGGTAAAGCGCATGCAAGTATCGTGAAACCTTAAAGAACGATGTCATTTAGCGAGATACAGCGTTCTGTACTGTAATAAGTTGGTGAGAAACTGTGAGGTCAAGCAAATATCGTAATTGTGAACGAAACAGTGTAATTGAGCGTCTTTAGATACAAGTGCGAATGTTAGGTTAGGTTAAGATATGAACCGTCGTAAAACCGCATTAAACAATGTCACTTAGTGAGATGTAGTGTTTTTCAACATTACAAGTCGGGAACTACGATATCTAATGTGAAAGCACATGAAACCGTCGTAATCTTGTAGAAAACATTGTAAAGTTGCGAGTAAAACGTTTTCTAACGATAGAAGTGCGAAGGTTAGGTTAGGTTAGGTTAGTTTAAGCTAGGTAGCGTCGTGAAACTACCAAAAACGACGTCATCTAACGAGATAGTGTTGTTTTATTGCGAGTATTAAACTGCGATAGGTGAAATGTTGTGAAAGCACACAAAACAGAATGAACAAGCCAAATACTGCGTGTTCTACCGTTACAAGTGCGAAACTGCTATATTGTGATATTCTCGTTAAAGCGCATGCAAGCATCGTGAAATCTTAAAAAACAATGTCATTTAGGAAGATACAGCGTTCTGTACTGCAATAAGTTGGTGAAAAACTTTGAGGTTATGCAAATATCGTAATTGTGAACAAAACAGTGTAATAGAGCGTTTTTAGATACAAGTGCGAATGTTAGGTTAGGTTAAGATATGAACCGTCGTAAAACCGCATTAAACAATGTCAATTAGTGAGATGCAGTGTTTTTCACCATTAAAAGTGGGGAACTGCGATATCTAATGTGAAAGCGCTTGCAACCGTCGTTAGGTTGGGTTAGGTTAGGTTAGGTTAGGTTAGGTTTGGTTAGGTTGGGTTAGGTTAGGTTAGGTTAGGTTAGATTAGGTTAGGTTGGGTTGAGTTGGGTTAGGTTAGGTTAGGTTAGGTTAGGTTGGGTTAGGTTAGGTTAGGTTAGGTTAGGTTACGTTAGGTTAGGTTAGGTTACGTTAGGTTAGGTTAGGTTAGGTTACGTTAGGTTAGGTTAGGTTAGGTAAGGATAATTTGGTTAGGTTAGGTAAGGTTAGGTTAGGTTAGGTTGGGTTGGGTGTTGGGTTGGGTTGGGTTGGGT
>NC_134701.1:1502500-1512500 GCF_043290135.1 Rhipicephalus microplus | reverse complement strand
GTTGTGAAAGCACACAAAACGGCATGAACAAGCCAAATACTGCGTGTTGTACCGTTACAAGTGCGAAACTGCTATGTTGTGATATTCTCGTTAAAGCGCATGCAAGCATCGTGAAACCTTAAAGAACGATGTCATTTAGCGAGATACAGCGTTCTGAACTGTAATAAGTTGGTGAGAAACTGTGAGGTCAAGCAAATATCGTAATTGTGAACGAAACAGTGTAATTGAGCGTATTTAGATTTAAGTGCGAATGTTAGGTTAGGTTGAGATATCAACCGTCGTAAAACCGCATTAAACAATGTCACTTAGTGAGATTTAGTGTTTTTCAACATTACAAGTCGGGAACTACGATATCTAATGTGAAAGCGCATGAAACCGTCGTAATCTTGTAGAAAACATTGTAAAGTTGCGAGTAAAACGTTTTCTAACGATAGAAGTGCGAAGGTTAGCTTGAGTTATGTTAGTTTAAGCTATGTAGCGTCGTGAGACCACCAAAAAGGACGTCAACTAACGAGATAGCGTTGTTTTATTGCATGTACGTAACTGCAATAGGGGAAATGTTCTGAAAGTACACAAAACGGCTTGAACAAGCCAGATACTGCGTGTTGTACCGTTACAAGTGCGAAACTGCTATAATGTGATATTCTTGTTAAAGCGCATGCAAGCATCGTGAAACCTTAAAGAACGATGTCATTTAGCGAGATACAGCGTTCTGTACTGCAATAAGTTGGTGAAAAACTGTGAGGTTATGCAAATATTGTAATTGTGAACGAAACAGTGTAATAGAGCGTTTTTCCATACAAGTACGAATGTTAGGTTAGGTTAAGATATGAACCGTCGTAAAACCGCATTAAACAATGTCACTTAGTGAGATGCAGTGTTTTTCACCATTACAAGTCGGGAACTGCGATATCTAATGTGAAACGCTTGCAAACGTCGTTAGGTTAGGTTAGGTCAGGTTAGGTTAGGTTAGGTTACGTTAGGTTAGGTTTGGTTAGGTTAGGTTAGGTTTGGTTATGTTAGGTTAGGTTGGGTTAGGTTAGGTTAGGTTAGGTTAGGTTAGGTTAAGATATGAACCGCGCTAAAACCGCATTAAACAATGTCACTTAGTGAGATGCAGTGTTTTTCACCTTTACAAGTTGGGAACTGCGATGTCTAATGTGAAATCGCTTGAAACCGTCGTAATGTTGTAGAAAGCAGTGTAAAGTAGCGAGTAAAACGTTTTCTAACGATAGAAGTGCGAAGGTTATGTTAGGTTGAGTTATGTTAGTTTAAGCTAGGTAGCGTCGTGAAACCACCAAAAACGACGTCATCTAACGAGATAGTGTTGTTTATTGCGAATACGAAACTGCGATAGGTGAAATGTTGTGAAAGCACACAAAACGGCATGAACAAGCCAAATACTGCGTGTTGTACCGTTACAAGTGCGAAACTGCTATGTTGTGACATTCTCGGTAAAGCGCATGCAAGTATGGTGAAACCTTAAAGAACGATGTCATTTAGCGAGATACAGCGTTCTGTACTGTAATAAGTTGGTGAGAAACTGTGAGGTCAAGCAAATATCATAATTGTGAACGAAACAGTGTAATTGAGCGTCTTTAGATACAAGTGCGAATGTTAGGTTAGGTTAAGATATGAACCGTCGTAAAACCGCATTAAACCATGTCACTTAGTGAGATGCAGTGTTTTTCACCATTACAAGTCGGGAACTGCGATATCTAATGTGAAAGCGCTTGCAAACGTCGTTAGGTTAGGTTAGGTTAGGTTAGGTTAGGTTAGGTTAGGTTACGTTAGGTTAGGTTTGGTTAGGTTAGGTTAGGTTAGGTTATGTTAGGTTAGGTTGGGTTAGGTTAGGTTAGGTTACGTTAGGTTAAGGTATGAACCGTTGTAAAACCGCAACAATGTCACTTAGTGAGATGCAGTGTTTTTCACCTTTACAAGTTGGGAACTGCGATATCTAATGTGAAAGCGCTTGAAACCGTCGTAATGTTGTAGAAAACATTGTAAAGTTGCGAGTAAAACGTTTTCTAACGATAGAAGTGCGAAGGTTAGGTTAGGTTAGGTTAGTTTAGGCTAGGTAGCGTCGTGAAACTACCAAAAACGACGTCATCTAAAGAGATAGTGTTGTTTTATTGCGAGTATTAAACTGCGATAGGTGAAATGTTGTGAAAGCACACAAAACGGCATGAACAAGCCAAATACTGCGTGTTCTACCGTTACAAGTGCGAAACTGCTATATTGTGATATTCTCGTTAAAGCGCATGCAAGCATCGTGAAACCTTAAAGAACAATGTCATTTAGCGAGATACAGCGTTCTGTACTGCAATAAGTTGGTGAAAAACTGTGAGGTTATGCAAATATCGTAATTGTGAACGAAACAGTGTAATAGAGCGTTTTTCAATACAAGTACGAATGTTAGGTTAGGTTAAGATATGAACCGTCGTAAAACCGCATTAAACCATGTCACTTAGTGAGATGCAGTGTTTTTCACCATTACAAGTCGGGAACTGCGATATCTAATGTGAAAGCGCTTGCAAACGTCGTTAGGTTAGGTTAGGTTAGGTTAGGTTAGGTTAGGTTACGTTAGGTTAGGTTTGGTTAGGTTAGGTTAGGTTAGGTTATGTTAGGTTAGGTTGGGTTAGCTTAGGTTAGGTTACGTTAGGTTAAGGTATGAACCGTTGTAAAACCGCAATAAACAATGTCACTTAGTGAGATGCAGTGTTTTTCACCTTTACAAGTTGGGAACTGCGATATCTAATGTGAAAGCGCTTGAAACCGTCGTAATGTTGTAAAAAGCAATGTAAAGTAGCGAGTAAAACGTTTTCTAACGATAGAAGTGCGAAGGTTATGTTAGGTTGAGTTATGTTAGTTTAAGCTAGGTAGCGTCGTGAAACCACCAAAAACGACGTCATCTAACGAGATAGTGTTGTTTTATTGCGAGTACGAAACTGCGATAGGTAAAATGTGAAAGCACACAAAACGGCATGAACAAGCCAAATACTGCGTGTTGTACCGTTACAAGTGCGAAACTGCTATGTTTTGACATTCTCGGTAAAGCGCATGCAAGTATCGTGAAACCTAAAGAACGATGTCATTTAGCGAGATACAGCGTTCTGTACTGTAATAAGTTGGTGAGAAACTGTGAGGTCAAGCAAATATCGTAATTGTGAACGAAACAGTGTAATTGAGCGTCTTTAGATACAAGTGCGAATGTTAGGTTAGGTTGACATATCAACCGTCGTAAAACCGCATTAAACAATGTCACTTAGTGAGATGTAGTGTTTTTCAACATTACAAGTCGGGAACTACGATATCTAATGTGAAAGCGCATGAAACCGTCGTAATCTTGTAGAAAACATTGTAAAGTTGCGAGTAAAACGTTTTCTAGCGATAGAAGTGCGAAGGTTAGGTTAGGTTAGGTTAGTTTAAGCTAGGTAGCGTCGTGAAACTACCAAAAACGACGTCATCTAACGAGATAGTGTTGTTTTATAGCGAGTATTAAACTGCGATAGGTGAAATGTTGTGAAAGCACACAAAACGGCATGAACAAGCCAAATACTGCGTGTTCTACCGTTACAAGTGCGAAACTGCTATATTGTGATATTCTCGTTAAAGCGCATGCAAGCATCGTGAAACCTTAAAGAACAATGTCATTTAGCGAGATACAGATTTCTGTACTGCAATAAGTTGGTGAAAAACTGTGAGGTTATGCAAATATCGTAATTGTGAACGAAACAGTGTAATAGAGCGTTTTTCAATACAAGTACGAATGTTAGGTTAGGTTAAGATATGAACCGTCGTAAAACCGCATTAAACCATGTCACTTAGTGAGATGCAGTGTTTTTCACCATTACAAGTCGGGAACTGCGATATCTAATGTGAAAGCGCTTGCAAACGTCGTTAGGTTAGGTTAGGTTAGGTTAGGTTAGGTTAGGTTAGGTTACGTTAGGTTAGGTTTGGTTAGGTTAGGTTAGGTTAGGTTATGTTAGGTTAGGTTGGGTTAGGTTAGGTTAGGTTAGGTTACGTTAGGTTAAGGTATGAACCGTTGTAAAACCGCAATAAACAATGTCACTTAGTGAGATGCAGTGTTTTTCACCTTTACAAGTTGGGAACTGCGATGTCTAATGTGAAATCGCTTGAAACCGTCGTAATGTTGTAGAAAGCAGTGTAAAGTAGCGAGTAAAACGTTTTCTAACGATAGAAGTGCGAAGGTTATGTTAGGTTGAGTTATGTTAGTTTAAGCTAGGTAGCGTCGTGAAACCACCAAAAACGACGTCATCTAACGAGATAGTGTTGTTTATTGCGAGTACGAAACTGCGATAGGTGAAATGTTGTGAAAGCACACAAAACGGCATGAACAAGCCAAATACTGCGTGTTGTACCGTTACAAGTGCGAAACTGCTATGTTGTGACATTCTCGGTAAAGCGCATGCAAGTATGGTGAAACCTTAAAGAACGATCTCATTTAGCGAGATACAGCGTTCTGTACTGTAATAAGTTGGTGAGAAACTGTGAGGTCAAGCAAATATCGTAATTGTGAACGAAACAGTGTAATTGAGCGTCTTTAGATACAAGTGCGAATGTTAGGTTAGGTTAAGATATGAACCGTCGTAAAACCGCATTAAACCATGTCACTTAGTGAGATGCAGTGTTTTTCACCATTACAAGTCGGGAACTGCGATATCTAATGTGAAAGCGCTTGCAAACGTCGTTAGGTTAGGTTAGGTTAGGTTAGGTTAGGTTAGGTTAGGTTAGGTTAGGTTAGGTTACGTTAGGTTAGGTTTGGTTAGGTTAGGTTAGGTTAGGTTATGTTAGGTTAGGTTGGGTTAGGTTAGGTTAGGTTACGTTAGGTTAAGGTATGAACCGTTGTAAAACCGCAATAAACAATGTCACTTAGTGAGATGCAGTGTTTTTCACCTTTACAAGTTGGGAACTGCGATATCTAATGTGAAAGCGCTTGAAACCGTCGTAATGTTGTAGAAAACATTGTAAAGTTCGAGTAAAACGTTTTCTAACGATAGAAGTGCGAAGGTTAGGTTAGGTTAGGTTAGTTTAGGCTAGGTAGCGTCGTGAAACTACCAAAAACGACGTCATCTAAAGAGATAGTGTTGTTTTATTGCGAGTATTAAACTGCGATAGGTGAAATGTTGTGAAAGCACACAAAACGGCATGAACAAGCCAAATACTGCGTGTTCTACCGTTACAAGTGCGAAACTGCTATATTGTGATATTCTCGTTAAAGCGCATGCAAGCATCGTGAAACCTTAAAGAACAATGTCATTTAGCGAGATACAGCGTTCTGTACTGCAATAAGTTGGTGAAAAACTGTGAGGTTATGCAAATATCGTAATTGTGAACGAAACAGTGTAATAGAGCGTTTTTCAATACAAGTACGAATGTTAGGTTAGGTTAAGATATGAACCGTCGTAAAACCGCATTAAACCATGTCACTTAGTGAGATGCAGTGTTTTTCACCATTACAAGTCGGGAACTGCGATATCTAATGTGAAAGCGCTTGCAAACGTCGTTAGGTTAGGTTAGGTTAGGTTAGGTTAGGTTAGGTTACGTTAGGTTAGGTTTGGTTAGGTTAGGTTAGGTTAGGTTATGTTAGGTTAGGTTGGGTTAGCTTAGGTTAGGTTACGTTAGGTTAAGGTATGAACCGTTGTAAAACCGCAATAAACAATGTCACTTAGTGAGATGCAGTGTTTTTCACCTTTACAAGTTGGGAACTGCGATATCTAATGTGAAAGCGCTTGAAACCGTCGTAATGTTGTAAAAAGCAATGTAAAGTAGCGAGTAAAACGTTTTCTAACGATAGAAGTGCGAAGGTTATGTTAGGTTGAGTTATGTTAGTTTAAGCTAGGTAGCGTCGTGAAACCACCAAAAACGACGTCATCTAACGAGATAGTGTTGTTTTATTGCGAGTACGAAACTGCGATAGGTAAAATGTGAAAGCACACAAAACGGCATGAACAAGCCAAATACTGCGTGTTGTACCGTTACAAGTGCGAAACTGCTATGTTTTGACATTCTCGGTAAAGCGCATGCAAGTATCGTGAAACCTTAAAGAACGATGTCATTTAGCGAGATACAGCGTTCTGTACTGTAATAAGTTGGTGAGAAACTGTGAGGTCAAGCAAATATCGTAATTGTGAACGAAACAGTGTAATTGAGCGTCTTTAGATACAAGTGCGAATGTTAGGTTAGGTTGACATATCAACCATCGTAAAACCGCATTAAACAATGTCACTTAGTGAGATGTAGTGTTTTTCAACATTACAAGTCGGGAACTACGATATCTAATGTGAAAGCGCATGAAACCGTCGTAATCTTGTAGAAAACATTGTAAAGCTGCGAGTAAAACGTTTTCTAGCGATAGAAGTGCGAAGGTTAGGTTAGGTTAGGTTAGTTTAAGCTAGGTAGCGTCGTGAAACTACCAAAAACGACGTCATCTAACGAGATAGTGTTGTTTTATAGCGAGTATTAAACTGCGATAGGTGAAATGTTGTGAAAGCACACAAAACGGCATGAACAAGCCAAATACTGCGTGTTCTACCGTTACAAGTGCGAAACTGCTATAATGTGATATTCTTGTTAAAGCGCATGCAAGCATCGTGAAACCTTAAAGAACGATGCCATTTAGCGAGATACAGCGTTCTGTACTGCAATAAGTTGGTGAAAAACTGTGAGGTTATGCAAATATCGTAATTGTGAACGAAACAGTGTAATAGAGCGTTTTTCCATACAAGTACGAATGTTAGGTTAGGTTAAGATATGAACCGTCGTAAAACCGCATTAAACAATGTCACTTAGTGAGATGCAGTGTTTTTCACCATTACAAGTCGGGAACTGCGATATCTAATGTGAAAGCGCTTGCAAACGTCGTTAGGTTAGGTTAGGTTAGGTTAGGTTAGGTTAGGTTAGGTTAGGTTAGGTTACGTTAGGTTAGGTTTGGTTAGGTTAGGTTAGGTTTGGTTATGTTAGGTTAGGTTGGGTTAGGTTAGGTTAGGTTAGGTTAGGTTAAGATATGAACCGCGCTAAAACCGCATTAAACAATGTCACTTAGTGAGATGCAGTGTTTTTCACCTTTACAAGTTGGGAACTGCGATATCTAATGTGAAATCGCTTGAAACCGTCGTAATGTTGTAGAAAGCAATGTAAAGTAGCGAGTAAAACGTTTTCTAACGATAGAAGTGCGAAGGTTATGTTAGGTTGAGTTATGTGAGTTTAAGCTAGGTAGCGTCGTGAAACCACCAAAAACGACGTCATCTAACGAGATAGTGTTGTTTATTGCGAGTACGAAACTGCGATAGGTGAAATGTTGTGAAAGCACACAAAACGGCATGAACAAGCCAAATACTGCGTGTTGTACCGTTACAAGTGCGAAACTGCTATGTTGTGACATTCTCGGTAAAGCGCATGCAAGTATCGTGAAACCTTAAAGAACGATGTCATTTAGCGAGATACAGCGTTCTGTACTGTAATAAGTTGGTGAGAAACTGTGAGGTCAAGCAAATATCGTAATTGTGAACGAAACAGTGTAATTGAGCGTCTTTAGATACAAGTGCGAATGTTAGGTTAGGTTGACATATCAACCATCGTAAAACCGCATTAAACAATGTCACTTAGTGAGATGTAGTGTTTTTCAACATTACAAGTCGGGAACTACGATATCTAATGTGAAAGCGCATGAAACCGTCGTAATCTTGTAGAAAACATTGTAAAGTTGCGAGTAAAACGTTTTCTAACGATAGAAGTGCGAAGGTTAGGTTAGGTTAGGTTAGTTTAGGCTAGGTAGCGTCGTGAAACTACCACAAACGACATCATCTAAAGAGATAGTGTTGTTTTATTGCGAGTATTAAACTGCGATAGGTGAAATGTTGTGAAAGCACACAAAACGGCATGAACAAGCCAAATACTGCGCGTTCTACCGTTACAAGTGCGAAACTGCTATATTGTGATATTCTCGTTAAAGCGCATGCAAGCATCGTGAAACCTTAAAGAACAATGTCATTTAGCGAGATACAGCGTTCTGTACTGCAATAAGTTGGTGAAAAACTGTGAGGTTATGCAAATATCGTAATTGTGAACGAAACAGTGTAATAGAGCGTTTTTCAATACAAGTACGAATGTTAGGTTAGGTTAAGATATGAACCGTCATAAAACCGCATTAAACAATGTCACTTAGTGAGATGCAGTGTTTTTCACCATTACAAGTCGGGAACTGCGATATCTAATGTGAAAGCGCTTGCAAACGTCATTAGGTTAGGTTAGGTTAGGTTAGGTTAGGTTAGGTTACGTTAGGTTAGGTTTGGTTAGGTTAGGTTAGGTTAGGTTAGGTTAGGTTATGTTAGGTTAGGTTAGGTTAGGTTAGGTTAGGTTAAGATATGAACCGCGCTAAAACGGCATTAAACAATGTCACTTAGTGAGATGCAGTGTTTTTCACCTTTACAAGCTGGGAACTGCGATATCTAATGTGAAAGCGCTTGAAACCGTCGTAATGTTGTAGAAAGCAATGTAAAGTAGCAAGTAAAACGTTTTCTAACGATAGAAGTGCGAAGGTTATGTTAGGTTGAGTTATGTTAGTTTAAGCTAGGTAGCGTCGTGAAACCACCAAAAACGACGTCATCTAACGAGATGGTGTTGTTTTATAGCGAGTAATTAACTGCGATAGGTGAAATGTTGTGAAAGCACACAAAACGGCATGAACAAGCCAAATACTGCGTGTTCTACCGTTACAAGTGCGAAACTGCTATATTGTGATATTCTCGTTAAAGCGCATGCAAGCATCGTGAAACCTTCAAGAACAATGTCATTTAGCGAGATACAACGTTCTGTACTGCAATAAGTTGGTGAAAAACTGTGAGGTTATGCAAATATGGTAATTGTGAACAAAACAGTGTAATAGAGCGTTTTTAGATACAAGTGCGAATGTTAGGTTAGGTTAAGATATGAACCGTCGTAAAACCGCATTAAACAATGTCAATTAGTGAGATGCAGTGTTTTTCACCATTAAAAGTCGGGAACTGCGATATCTAATGTGAAAGCGCTTGCAACCGTCGTTAGGTTAGGTTAGGTTAGGTTAGGTTAGGTTAGGTTAGGTTAGGTTAGGTTTTGTTAGGTTAGGTTAGGTTAGGTTAGATTAGGTTAGGTTAGGTTGGGTTGAGTTGGGTTAGGTTAGGTTAGGTTAGGTTACGTTAGGTTAGGTTAGGTTACGTTAGGTTAGGCTAGGTTAGGTTAGCTAAGGATAATTTGGTTAGGTTAGGTAAGGTTAGGTTAGGTTAGGTTAGGTTGGGTTGGGTGTTGTTGGGTTGGGTTGGGTTGGGTTAGGTTGGGTTAGGTTAGGTTAGGTTACGTTAGGTTAGGTTAGGTTAGGTTACGTTAGGTTATGTTAGGTTAGGTTAGGTTACGTTAGGTTAGGTTAGGTTACGTTAGGTTAGGTTAAGTTAGGTTAGGTTAGGTTTGGTTAGGTTTGGTTAGGTTTGGTTAGGTTAGCTTAGGTTAGGTTAGGTTGGGTTGGGTTGGGTTGGGTTAGGTTAGGTTAGGTTAGGTTAGGTTGGGTTAGGTTAGTTTAGGTTAGGTTAGGTTAGGTTAGGTTGGGTTGGGTTGGGTTAGGTTAGGTTAGGTTAGGTTAGGTTAGGTAAGGTTAGGTTAGGTTAGGTTAGGTTACGTTAGGTTAAGGTATGAACCGTCGTAAAACCGCATTAAACAATGTCACTTAGTGAGATGCAGTGTTTTTCACCTTTACAAGTTGGGAACTGTGATATTTAATGTGAAAGCGCTTAAAACCGTCGTAATGTTGTAGAAAGCAATGTAAAGTAGCAAGTAAAACGTTTTCTAACGATAGAAGTGCGAAGGTTATGTTAGGTTGAGTTATGTTAGTTTAAGCTAGGTAGCGTCGTGAAACTACCAAAAACAACGTCATCTAACGAGATAGTGTTGTTTTATTGCGAGTACGAAACTGCGATAGGTGAAATGTTGTGAAAGCACACAAAACGGC